>NC_061111.1:250669986-250680769 GCF_002878395.1 Capsicum annuum | reverse complement strand
CTTTACTCTATCCTTAGTAACTTTTGGAATTTTTATTGCATAAGTTATCACTTTTTATTTTTATCTATATGATCGTATCATGAACATTTCAAGTGAGTTCTAAATTCCCAACATGAATCAGCTCCTTATAGTTAATAAAGTTAAGTCAACTCAGAAATTAGTTTCATGATAGAAGTTTTAATGTTTCAGCTTAGCTATATCCTTCATTAGCAGACATTCATGTCTACATTAGTCCATACTTCCAAATTTTCAATAAGTTCCTACCCATCATTCGAAGATGAATGATTCCAAGGGGGAGATAATGTAACACCATGTATTTTTGGGCTAGAATTTGAACCATTATTTCCACGTGTATTAACAAAAAACCAATGATTACCATATGATTATAAGTGTCATGATAAGTATCCGAGGGTGTGAAGTGCTATCGAGGTAAAATATATTCATAAGAAACACTTAGAGCAAAGTACAGTTAAGAGCTCTTGATTCAGCTAAATTTTGGTATTCAATCCTACAAGGGTCAACTTTGAACGTTTATAAATTTTGAAATATTTGGAGTTTTTCAGCTCAAGACCTACCAAATTATATATAATTTATCCCTCTTTCCAACATATCTGATTTCGTCTTAATCCGACACCCGAGCAAAATATTGTGGGCATTTTAGTGAGGAACCAGTGAGGGGCCGTGATTGCAGCGAGATAAGAACCTTAGGCTCTATGTTAGCCTCTGCACCATGGAGGATATATTTCTTGCATTCATAAGTAAAATTATCAGGAGCATTTTGCTCACTACACCTTGTCCCCCAACATCCAATTAATGGATTAAAGATCCAAAAAAGGTATTTTTGCCCACATTTCTTCGGTTAGCATGTAAAAACCCTCCCTAATTCCCAAGGAAAAAATAACTCAAGTTTATTTCCCAAATAGTTGAAGCATTAAAGCTTCAATTTAAAGTTTTCTTCAAGGATTCAAGTAATTAAGGTATATGGGGTATTCATCAATGGGTTTCTTTCACCCATTAATCTTCAAAACCATCTTTTTGGTTCAAGTATGAATTATACTCTAATTTATAATAAATTTCAATGTAAATCATGATATTCATCCATGTTTCCTCATTGGTTGTACAGTCAAGGCATGCTAATAGTTTTTATCCAATGTGAATCATGCTCCTATATGCTTGAAGTTAAAAAAATCCATTTCATGTTTAGTCAATATCATGTCAAATTCTCAAATACATGCTTTAAACTATATAAACATGAAATCTTCCTAAGTTTAACACATCCTATGCTCAAATTCATGTAATTTATTAGGTTATTGAGGTTTTTATGTTTTGGGTCTTGAATTATAACCTACATGTCACTGTTTTAAGTGTTGTTGTCAAATTTGGTAATCATTCAATGCTAGCGGGTTACAAACATCTGATACCTACATATTTACTTTTATTGTAGAGTTTTTAAGTAATGAGTCAGTCAACTCATGATTTTATTGTTATACTCAGTTTGTTATGATTATGTTGAGAAATATCATTTTTACATTGCTATGATTACTCTAAACTCTGCATACATTAATGTTTCCAAAATACCATGACCTGAGCTTATTAGGTATTGGTGCATGCACCAGCGTGTGTTTTGGTATCTTTAATTTGGGAGTAGGATTTATCATAGAGAGGGAAGTATTAGTTCAATGCATCCTATTTCCCAAAAATTATGTGCCACCAAAGGTTTAGGTTCCTCGCCAATGAGTGTTTCACCTTGCCCAATACGAGCTCAGTTTAGTGATCACTCCAGTTTAGGTTCTACTTCGATGGTAAGGATAGAACAACCCTCCTCAACATGAGTCAGACGTTGGACTCTATTATAGCTCACATGATTTGTATTTTCTATATGATAGTTCCCACAGTTTTAGTCAGTACTCAGTCTATACCAGTTCAAATTTGCTTAACCAAGTAATCATATTTTTAGTTATTCAGTTATTCAGATTATTTCAGTATATGTTTTACTTGGTTTTACATTTATCTTACAGTTTATGTTTTCATGCTCAGTATCCATACATGATCCTCAGTTCAATTTTACAACATGTTCAGGTTTACATGATATTTACATATACTAATCATGTTTCTATCGCTTTCCAGCTTACAAAATTATTTTTAGCTCATGATTTATAAATCTCACTATGACTGACAATTTTCATGTATAGACATATTTTAAATGTATGTTTCAACAAATAACTTATGTCCTTAGTTTTAAGGCATATTTCAAATATTTCTATGATTTAGTGCATGTCTCCTTATACTCAGTACATTCCAAAGTACTAACCACATATATGCATTTATGGTTACATTCTTTTATAATATAGGTACCAGATATAGCTCACATACTACGGTCAGACAGTTCTCAGCTTTCAGCCAATAGGTGATGAGTTCTCTTATTTTAGGAACTATAGTTAGTTGTAGTTCATGTATTATATTTTTATTATTCTTATGTATTGATTTTTTGTAGTTGGAGGCATGTCCCAGCCACCTACAAACAATATAGTAGAGGCTTCATAGATAGTCAGTAAGAGTCATGATATGTATTTCAAGTTCTTTCTTTAGTTTTATCATGTTGTAAACCTTATTAGTATTACATTCATTCATATTTTCTCATGATTATGCTTCCTCTTAGCAAATTTAGTTTTTATATACAATTTAAATTAGTTTCTCAAGCAATATACTAGTTCATGGGTTAGCTTGGGATCACTCGTAGTTCTAAGCACCGTATTACGACTACGGGATAGTCTTAGGTAGTGACATAAATTTTGACTTTTATGACATTCTTACTTTGGTATTAATAAACATACTTTTTCCATGGATGATCATGAGAGGCTAAATCAGTGATAATGATGATTTATTGAATTGTTCCTATGATATGCTTGTTTGATAATGATAACTCCTAGAACTGATGCCATGAATGACTAGCTGATGATCAAGATGAATTTTTGAAATAATTCCTTTGAGAGGCCCATAATTCTGATAAATAAAAGATCTTTATCTATAATTATAATGTAATTTAAAGGAATGCCTTTAGTGAATAAGGCTTGTGATACACCTTGATGGTTAAAAAGTGAAAGATGAATATAAATTAATACAAAAAAAGTGGAAAAGATTGTTAGTAGCAATGTGGCTGATGTTAAATTATGGTATTTCTACTTTATTTATTTCTTAAGTAATGTGGTTGGTGTTTGATTTTGGTATCTCTACATTATTGATTTCTCATGCAATGTGGCCTATGTTAGGTTTTGGTATTTCTGAGAGATGTTACTGGATCGAGTGCCATAAGCCAACATGGTTATAATAAAAAGAAAGGAACATGTAATGGAGTGTTCAAAAGTTATGAATCCAATTCATAATTCTAAAAGAAATTATCCCAAAGTTTGAATAATTGAATAAATTCTTCTCCAGCCGAATGTATCGAATTTTCTAATAGGACTTAAGTTCTCTTATGTATTATATTTAGACATGGGTTTACTCGTATTCCCTACTTGATTGTATACTTGAGATTGATTGTATGACATGTACTTAGAAAAGTGAAACTTTGTACTTACTTGATACATATTGGTTGACTTACTTCATTTATACTTTTTGTAATCATGGCTTAACTAATTTAATTAGTTATAATTATTTAATGTCACAAGAAAGTGGTTTGTTGTTAGATTGAGAGTTTAGTGAGAATTGTCTATGATTACTAGGTTGTTCATTGAATATGAATAATGGAAGAGGTAAGATGAATAGAGAGGGATAGTAATGTATTACTTTTGGATTGTGGTTAATGGTGTGAATTAATGAGGCTAGAGTATGTTAGTAGTGAATATAATATTGATGGAGTTGAAAAAGTAGTTTGGATGATGTAACTTATATGGGTAAAGTATGATAATGTTATTACAACCTTAGTTGGATTATATTTCTATTAGTAGGTTATGATTTCTTTTCTTTAATTAAATTTTAGGACTATATGGACTTAACACTAGGTTGTTAATGATGCCTACCAGAACATGTATTTGTATTGACCATACTCTTTACATTCCTTTTTGAGGTATAGATTGGATGCAAAATAATTTGCAGTTACTAGATGGATGCCGATATTAAATACTTACTTATGCACTTCCTTCACGGAAGATACTAGAGGCTTTACATTATTTAATTTATTTCCAATCTAATTTGTACTAGGTTGGTTTTGTACATGTCTGACAAGGTCTTGGGTTAGTGAAAGAAAGTTGTAAGAAGTTTTTAAAAAGTTTATTTATGGGTATGTAATTTACTTTGTTATATTTAATACTATATACTCTTAAAAATAAAAGTCTTCTGCATATTTTTTGTTGGGTATTAAGGGTTCTCAAAGCTACTTAGGTTAGCATTGGGGCCCACATAGTTTGTTAGTTTGGGTCATGATAGTTGGTATCATAGCCTTATGTGATCCCATAAGTACAAGAGCAATCCCAATTAGAGTTAGGCAAATTGGTGTGTAAGGCCTCATACCTAATCTTCGTAAGGCTATAAGTCTTGTATAAATCATTTCTCTTTTATTTACCTCACTTCACCATACTAATCATTGACTACTGGGTTGGATCCAATTGGTATTTAGATGATTCAACTGGTATCTAAACAAAGTTCAATTAGAATCTAGTTTATTCTATTTTGTATATTAGTGAATTCGCATTGGAATCTAGGAGATTCCAATTGGTATATATTAATAATAACTAAGGGTAAGTATTATTATATGAAGATGTATGAAAGTAGAGAACTTATTTGGTTGCTTGTTATTTGATATTTGGCTAAACTTAAATAGTTAAATTCTTTGATTGTTGTGAATTTTTGAATCGTGGTGAAAGAAATTGAGTAAGTTGCTTTTGTTAAAAATTATAAATAAACTATGTTATTTCTTCTTGTTGTAAAATTAATAAATTCTTTGGTACTTTACTGTTCTTGATACTATTGTTATGTGGATGAAATTGATGATATGAGAATTGGAAGGATGCTATGAGGACATGATGTCAAAGGAAGTTAATGAAAAAAATATGAACAAAAAATTGAGTTGATATGTATTTCCCTTCATGACTGACTTTTTAAATTGATAGTATGAATGGGTTCTTGTGTGGTACAATTATTTGATAATGTGAAAGGATTCTTGTGTAGTTTATTTAATTGATATAATTAGTGGATCCTTCTGTTGTCCAGTTATTGAGACTTTATTTGAAATTTTTGTAGTCTTATTTTTTAAAGTTTAATTAGTTCTTTCTGACTACTAGATAAGTGATATTCTCTCTGAGGTCCTTGTACGAACTTACTTTTAAGGTTTGACAAAATAAAGAGTTTTAAATAAAAGTGGCAAAAACTAGTTGAGGTTGTTGATACCTATGTAATTTGAATGATAATTGGTTTAGAATGTGATATTGGTAATACCACTATTAATGAGCTGTAATAGCTAATGTTGTTTGACCATGCTCATATGCTTATTGTATAGGGACCCATATCAAAGTGGTTATGAGTTAATGATTGCCTGGACATAGGTTTTAATTATGGATTGCTAAATTAAGGGAGACTTGGAGAAGGTAAGTTAATTGTTGACTTGTCCTTGCAATTTAATTATGTGATTAGCACCCAATAGACTTGACTTATAGATGAAAATTTTAGAGAGTAGGGATCCCATAATGATGTTATGAAGAATCGAATGGCATATTTAAATCTATAGAATAATTAAGTATGGCCCAAAAAGAGATAATATAAGTCAATTATTAAATGACATGATTGAGCTTTCCTTGGGTGATACTTGGTGAGTATTGCATATTGAGGGAGTAAGGTATCATTACTAGATAAGTATTAGAAATATTGTGTTGGAGAATGTTTTGTAGGCTCTAATTCTTTTGGATCTCTATGGCTAATTGTTATAAGTCTATATATAGTGATAGGTTCTGTTGTCGCCTATGTATAGTAGTAAATACTAAGCTTGAACCATAGGTGATCTTGAAGTGAAAAAAATAGTGGTTGTGAGATGTTGAATCTAGCTTTATAGAATAAACCAAGTAGTATTTATTGGGTGCATGTCAGTATCTAAGTTATGTGAATCATAAATGGTGTGATGATGTAAATATGTTCAAAATGTAGATTTCCATGGGGTAGTCTTCGCTAGAAACTAAGTCTGGTGCCTTAGGGTTAGCAAGTGTGTTGGGTGGATTAGATATGACTTGTCTATTATTTAAATTATAGTAGACTCATATAGCATACATTTGCACTTTTTGGAATCGATGTCAGGGCTCTAGAGCTTCGATAATGGTAATTGCCTTGATAGGATTGTAATTTCAAGTTCAAAACGTGATTTTTATGCTGTAAAATAGAGGTACTTGGGAGTTGGAGGAACATAAAATTATGGGAATAGAATTTTTGCTACTGTGGTAAAATTCTCCACCATAGCAGATGTTTTCTCACTCTATAGGCATTGTTGCAACACTAATCCCATCGACACAATGATAAATATCATAGTTTCCTTGTTTTTAATTTGATTGTCGAAATTCATTCTCTATACTTTTGTTGTGTGAAGTGAGAATGAACCTATTTTAAAAAAGAGGTGCATTTGGATGTTTGTCTTCTTCAAGGTGAATGTTTTAACCATCTTTTATTTCTTTGTCTCTTAAACTCAAGTCTGAGACATAAATTATTGTAAGGGAAATAAGTGATTCGTGCATAAATGTTTGGCTCTACATCTTCGTGTTTTAAAAAGCTTTGATAGAACAATTGAGTATTTAATATGGGTTAGTTGTTTATGATTACAAGTGAGTGAGATAGGTTGCAATATAAGCAACTTTATTAGTAATGTCACTCTAATTCTAACATTGTTGTTCTCTCCATCGAATGTCCATTCAGAGATGAATGAACGGTAAATTGGTATGTGATTATAATGGCCTATGTCACTATCAAAACCCAAAAATTAAAGGTAATGAGGTTACTTGTCCTAGAAAGACTTTACAAGTAAACCTATCCCCCAAACTGATATCAAATGAAGGATAAAAACCAAAACCCAACACAAGACTCCTAGAATAGAGTCGAACCGCACATATATAGTAAAAACAGAAAGTACATAACCAAATATACCATAAGAACATCCCAAAATCTGGTGTCATATTTTAAGAACTAACTAATACAACTCAAAGTCAAAATATACATAGGATATCCAAAAAGTAGCAATTCTTTCTCAAAACACAAATAATACATAGTCTACATAAGAAAAAGGTAGAAATCAATTTCAGATGCATAAATCAATCTCTACCACGAATAGACTCCAAGTATAGCCTAAGTGCTCATACTTGGATCTGCACCAAAAGGGCATAGTATAATACTCTGAGTTTTTGGTCCTTGAAAATTTTAGAAATTTTATCCTCACTGTCATGACTACGACTCACTAGATGAGTTGTAGTGAGTTTTAAAGGCTCATAGGGACTCGGTCTCAACTTAATCAGAACAAGTGGCTTAGTATTTTCCTCTTAGTATGAGTGGCTCTTAACTAGTCATCAAGACTTCATATGGGTCATAAGGACCATGTTGTAATGTATCCAGAATGTTTGGCCTTAGACTTTGTCTTCATTACGACTTGAGGGTTATGTCCCAATCATAGGGTATCCAGTGTGTCATCCCAAATCTGTTGCTATCTTGAGTACAAGAACTATTTACAATTTAGTGGTATAAATCGTAGCTAGACCAGTATGGGACCTTGGTGGTTCTTTCTTAACTACGACTCCTTGTGATAAGTCATAATGACATGACCTGAACTAGGGCCTAGTCATGTCAGGTATCTTAGGTCCAACCAGGACCAGAGACCAACCCCAATACCCAATCGTTAACTGTCCTATACCTCATATCGGATTAATTCCGAACATATAACAAGATAAGATAAGATTAAATTCATGAAAATATGTTTAAAATATAAACCAAAAGCCATAACCAATTAACCATCCATTACAAATCCCAATGCGAATACCAATACCAATTCTAACACTAATACTGACACCACCCATGCCCACAGTAGTCTGACAATGCCTCTAACCAACATCAAAGGATATCCAGTAGGGATATGCCCCTAACCATAGCCACAACTAAAACTAAAGAAATAAATAATAGAGAGAAGTCCATAGAATAAAATGGAGTCTTTTAGACTGTGTAAGCTCACCACTTCAGTCTAACTCAAAAGTTGTCCTCGAATCACCATGTTACTGAGCAGGAGGAGTGAAAGTATGATCGGTTCCTGCATTGAGTAAGGATAGCGCCCGAAGATGGTTTGCTGGGTAAACGCTAGCATATAACTCAGGGATAAAAATAAAGTAATGCCATTAATTCAAAACAAAATAAATAACCATATGTAATTATATATATACATACATATATATATCGTGTCGGGATAGGGAAAAAGGTTTAGCATGCATTTAAAACCTTAATCGTGATTGCATATCTTTACCATCAAAAATCAACCCACAGGCTATATGGGTCCAGTGTTACCTCTTGAACGGGCCCCAGTGCATATTGCCACATAAACTGGAGATAACATAGATGGTCGAGGATTCCCGTGTACCCTTGGTCCTCCATGATACATATGTACAAGTATAGACTTTGGGGATTCGTATGTACCCCACAAGAATATGGTCATCGAGACCAACCCTCATACTGGCAAACATGAGTTTCCAGTGTCCATCCTTCGAACTAACACTTTCATTACCACCTATCACAACCCTCATTAATGCCCAATTAAAAAGTTTAGCACATAACAAAACCATCAACTCCAGGAGTCAATTATTAAGGCATTGTAAGTGGTATCATCATACCGACAATAGCTTGCAAGCAATATCATTAGCTAACACTTAGGGGATTCCCATGTACCCCACAGATTCAATCATTAAAATCACTTGGGGCGTGGTTCCTATACACCCTATAAGGTTTTCACAAATCATTCACTTAGGGGATTCCATTGTACCCCATAAGGTTTTCAAAACCAACATCAACAATTTAACCATTTATCCTATGAATTAGTTTCAAGAAATAAGACAAACCAAATATTTTGGGAATTTCATTGTACCCCTAATTAAAATTCCTACCTTTCTCATAACTACTAACAAATTTTACAATACAATGTTGGGGTCATAACTACTTCAAAAGTCACAAGCTTAGAGTAAGTTACCATTATCAAGTTCCACAACACTATCAATGCACCCAGATGTTCAAAACCATAATTAAAACATGGTAAACCATAATTAGACAATGGAAAAACATCATTCAACATTAAGCATTCAAAGACCCCAAGCCTTTATTTCAAAATAATAACAAATACAATGAAAGACATACATTAAAATATGTGCTTTAAGTAAAATAACAATGAGGGAGGAGTAACATGCCTAAAATACAAAGAAATTTAGAAGAGATTTCACCCTTATGACCCTAGATAACCACTTTCTTTGAAACCCTAGCCGTAGCTTGAACAAAGAGTTTGAGAGAGAATTTATGAGTGTTTCATTGGGAATGATGTGTTAATAAAGTATCAATAGAAGTTTTAAGTTGGGGTACCAAAGGGACTTAAAGTACTTAAGACTGTGAAAAGCCATCCTTGGTTACGTGTTGACCTATTGTCTTTCATCACATAATATGACTTGTAGCCTTGAGTTATACCTAGACAATGTGTTGGACACCAACACACTGTCCATCTTATGACACCATGATCCCATATGTAACCTAACCCAACAACTCGTAGGGTCTAGTCGTAACCAATACAGTACCCAAATAGGTCATACACTGGACAACCTACTACTTCACCTTATAACTCATAACCTATCCTCATGGATCCTCATAAGCCACTCATAATTAGAGAAAAGATAAGCTACTAAGTTACTGATTTAGTTATGTTTTGTCCTAACATCTTGTTACCATCCTTAACAACTCATCACCACCAATTTATAACCAAGATAGAAAACATAACTACCATAAAACATCCTGGGTTTTAGTCCATAGAATATTTCCTGAGTTTTTGGTTGAAGGATATTATATGGCTAGGGGCACTAGTCATATGATGAGGTATGATTAGTAGGGTCTTGAACGTATGGTAACCAGTATGGTTCGGATTTGTTTCTATCTAAGGTATGAATAGACTCCTTACTAGTCATTTGTTAAGGTATGAGTCGTATGTGGCTAGGTCTTATAATACCTTGTGTCTAGTCTAGTGCATTCTGTCTAAGGTACGGGTTGTAGGGTACTACTCATATGTAAAGATACAAGATGGTCCACCTATGGTCGTATGCAGTATGGGGGTCCAAGGTGAGGCTTAAGATATGAGTTAGGGTACATCTTGTACCCTATGGTATGGATTGGGGAGGGTGGTTGTACCTTTATGAAGAGATTTTATACAATTTAAGATGGGGTTAATTTGGATATTTTACCTCTTAACCTATAATGAACCCATGACTTATATCACTCATAGGACATCATTTACCATAATATTCTAGCCTTAAACACTTAGAAACTCTCTCAAATTCTCTTAAGGCTTTTGGGGTCAAGAAAGGCTAGGGTTTGTTCTATAGGATCAATTTGGTGCTAGTTATTTATCTCTGTCATCTTTGTAATCTAAGGTATGTTACTCCTCCCTCATTGTTAGTTCCAACTAAAGGAATATCCTATGCTTTGTTTTCATGGCATAAAGGTTCTATAGTCTTGGGTTTCATAAAATATGTTGGGAATTTTTGTTACAATGGTTTGTTGTGGTTTTCCCATGTTTGTTACT
>NC_061111.1:250652986-250666986 GCF_002878395.1 Capsicum annuum | reverse complement strand
AACCCTCATTCAAGAGTACAAATATCATCTCATAAGCAAGTTGTTCATCCAAGGTATGTGGCGTTTCAACAACGACAATCCTTTCGTCCTTGTGCCCAAAACTTACTTTAGATTATAAATTACTGAATTTTTTGATTATTTTCCATGAAATTCAAGTTGGGGTTTATACCCATTGTTGTTAATTACAAGCTTATAAGGTTTACAATGATTTAGAAGTGGAATTGCATGACTAATTTCATATATTTATGCAAGTGATGTGATTTTCCAGATTTTTCAAGTGAGTTTAAGCATTATATTGTGATTCTTGATTTCTATATTTTGACATTGTTGAAGTAATTTCAAGAAGCATATTAAGTATGATGTTTTGCTATGATATTACATGAGTATGTTTATATTTTCATGCTTATTGCTGAAATTTTCAGATTTTGAGTTGATTCATCAATATTTACAGTATCAAGCATGAATCTTTTGGTGTTTTAACACGAGTTTGATATATGGGTCATTAACCCCTATTTAAATATTGTTATTTTGAAAATTTTGAAAGCTTTTAAAGATTATTAATGAGCATGAAGTTGAATATGATTATTGATGCATTAATGTTACATATTTTGAATCTTAAGTACTAGTACTGAGTTTATAAAGAGATTGTGATCTCAATGTCTTGTTTACAAGTTTGATAATTGCTTTCAAAGCAAAGATTGAGCTTTTAATTCCAAACTAAGATAGGAATCCACATTGTTTATGAATTAAAGCAAAGATAAGTATAATTGATCTTTATTATAGACCCTTGCATTGTTTTAAGGTGGATTTCCTGAAAGTTCTAAGCATAAGTATGGGAGTAGTATTTAGCACCGAGTTAGGAATGATTCCGAGGTCTCATACCCCAGAACTACATACTACCATTGGATTGAGATTAATGGGCCTGAGGCTGAGATAGTGATCACTAAAGTTAAGGTTCTATTCCGATGGCAAGGGTAGAGTAGCTCTCCCCAACGTGGACAAGACGTTAGACTCTATGTCAGTTGACATGGTTTATATCGGTTTGAAGAAACTCCAGAAGATGTCCCCCATTCTTGAAACAGTTTTAGTGATTTAAAGTTTTGAGATAGAGTTTATTATACAAAATGATTTTCAGATCATCTAGCTTACAAGTTTTGAGAATAAGAGGAAAATACAGATCTTTGGAGCAAGTGAAATGACTCACGCGATTTATACTATATGTTCCATTATTCGTGATTTATGAGATTTATATTTCAGATTTTTATTCAAGCTATGTGAGTCATTTATGTTGGCATGCATGATTTTATAAAGAGTAATGAGATTGTTCATGTAAATGCATACGCCCCCATATTGTCAGTACATCCTCAAAGTACTGATCCACATATATGTCTATGTGCTACATTGTCTTACAATGTAGGTACAAGTCGTAGTGCATACACCATATTCAGTCAGTCCGCAGCTTCCAGTCAGCAGGTGATTAGTCCTTTTTATTTAAGGGATTGATTCAGTTATACAACTTGAGAAGTATTGTATTTTCTTTATTCAGTCGTATTGAGTTGGGATATTTGGGAGTCATGACCCGGCTACCTATAGTCAGTACTAGTAAAGGCTTCATAGATAGTCTGTGGTGTTAATGTATTAAATTTTAGTTTTATACGTAGAAGCAGAGTTGTAATCCTGTAAACTCAAATTTTTATATTTCTCAAGTTCAGAGAAGTTTTATGTTTCCGTTGATCTTGTTCAGTTTTATGTATTTTCTTTAGTTGCTTGTAAGTGCGCCAGTAGAAGAGTTAGCTTGGGATCACTTGTGACTCTAAGTACCGTGTGACATCTCGGGACCCATTTTTGGGGCATTACAGTGCCCTTTTGGCACCTCTTTGGAACCCTTAAGAATAGACTCTATCATCCTAGAATGATCTACTATACTCGAAGATAATAGTCCATACACTACAATCTAACCCGTAGTTGGCTGAAGACAAACATCCAATCCCTTAATGCACTTTTGAATCTTTCAATCTTTGTGGAAATACTAGCATAAGAATATTAAAACAAAGCATTAAATTATGCCTTATACATCATAAGATTCGTGAAGCCCTATTACAAGTGATAAACTTATCTTTCATCTAATCCCTCAAAATATAAGGAACAAAACTCTTGAAGAAGGACCCGTCAAAATAATCCCCAAGTCATCTTTTGTGAATCAAGAGGTCTGCAATTGACAAGTGACTTCTACCAATATTCTAATGCATCTTTTATCTGATAAGCAGTGTAAGCAACCCCATGCAACTCAACTAATCCAAGGTTATGCAACTTCTATCTATAATCAATTAAGAACTTATAAGCACCCTCACCCACAACAGCACTGAACCTAGGAGTACCTAAATGAGTGAATCTCTCAAAACTCTTTTGATCCTTAAAAGACATAATTGTACTCAAAATAATAGGGGGAATAGTAAATTTGGTTTGATGAGATCCCATATAAGGAGGTAAAATATAAGAAGGATGGACTCCTTACCCGAAATACCATACTCAGATATAGGAGCTAAGTAGGAACAACACTCATAGTCTGTGGAGCACCATAAGCTGAGGTTGGTACCTATGGAGAATTAACACTTAGGACCAGAGGAACACCATAAGTAGACTCGAGCATAGACAGAAGTAAAATACATAAAGCTGGAGGAACCCAGATGCACTCATAGGAGCACCTTCCAAATACGTTAGTAAATAAATCAATAACCCCAACAAGACTGGGTATAAGAACTCTGTGGGACTAGATTAGAACCCATAACTCCAACATGCTCGACCTGAGGTTTAGGGGAGAATCCCCTATGGCTATCTCTAGATGGGTCAGATCCTCATGCCCGTCCTCTACCTCGGTCTTTACTATGACTTGTAACTCACCCTACAAACTAGGCTCTTTCCTCAAATATAGACTTTACATCACTAATTTGAAAAGATCTAGTCATCGCCATCTACGCTAAAAAGAGTGAAATATGACTTAGATCACAATATAAGAAAGATTTGTATGATATGAAACAAGATAAGCAGATTTTCCTAAAGATATCTTATAGGCTCTCAAATATAGATATAAACATCTATGTACTGATTCACAAGACTTTATTAGACACCTTGTTCTTACACTGTTGAGACAAATAAAACCTGGCTACTGTGATACTAATTTGTAACTACCCAAAAACAAAAGGTCATGATGGCATTTGTCATGACATGCCTTTACAAGTAAGCCTATTCCCCAAACTGATATAAAATGAAGGGTAAAAACCAAAATCCAAGGCAGACTCCTAGAATAGAGTCGAACAACACATATATAGTAAAAGTAAAAAGTAAATAATCAAAATACCGTAAGAATATCCCAAAATCTAGTGTCACAGTATAAGAACCAACTAAAATAATGAAAAGTCAAAATATACATAGATATCCAGAAAAAGAACAAGACTGTCTCCGAATACAAATGATCTGAGGTGGATTTATGTACCTTAGTGTTGTTATACTAGCGTATTCAGTCTTATTTTCAGGACTTCTTTTATGCTTAATAAGTAAATAATGATACTAAAAATCATCAAAGTGTCTAAGTATGTGATACAATGTTTAAAGGTATTTTCAAACAAGTTTAGATTAAATTTGATCATTTTGAGGCTAGACGAGAAAATTAGTGTTACTAGTTTGAGCTAGGTGTCGCTCTACTTGATCTCGATGGAGTCTAATGTGTTGAATGAGTTGATAGTGGTATGATTGTGTAATAAATTGTTTAGAATTTTTTTTTATAGTGTTTAGAGTGTAATTTAAATAAGCCAAGAGTCAAAGCAATAAGTTAAGGATTTCAAGGATTATATTAGTTCTTATCTGTAGTTTCTAGTTCGCCGTTCTTGATGTTGTAATGTTTTGAGCTCTAATACATGGTGTTTTATGAATTAGGATCCTTGGTTAGTTTATTGTGATGATATATGTACATTGAAGAAGCTGTAAATAAAGTCAAAATGACACACAAGCATGGGTTTTGAAGGAAAAATGCACAAGATAATTAAGAAGGCAAATTGCACTTTCTAGTTTGCCCACGCGATATGGATGCGACGCACCCCTTTATCCATAGGAATAATCAAGGAGGATATAAACTCTCTCCCTAGCATCAAGACATTCTATGTGGACCTCTCTCCCATGGATAAAGCAATGCAGCTCACTACTTAGTCCCATACTGGCCAAAATTCTCCTATTATAAATACAACACTTGTACTTGTTGTTTGATACCTTGGACAATTTGGAGATTTGGGGATGATACACACTTTAATAAAGGTTTATTTCTATTTAATTTATCTTTTTAACGGATTATATCATGTATTCTATTACTTTGATTACATTATGTCTATTAGTGGATAAACGCCCTCTTTCCGGGGTTAAGACCAAGAACATGTTTACTTTTGCTTTGAATTGAGTTTCTTTGGACTGCTTATAATATTTGGTTTTTTATTTATCCTTTTTATCACTATTTTAAGGATTGGTGACCCTTAGAATGCATCAATAGTCAACTTTGTGATCACGAGAGAGGGAATTAGAAGATACAACGTGGGGATAGATAGAGTATGGTTCTTATTTTTTTATAAAATAATAGATTTTTATTAGCGTCTAGGATAGATATATACATATAAGCCTTACTTTCTTCACTACAATATGAAAAATAAATGTGTTTAGCTTAGTTCTCACATCCCCGCTCAACAATGTTGTTGTGGGTCTAAGTTAGATAGTTGATTAGAGGCTCGAGAGACCATAATCATAAAATAAACCCCGTGAATCAACAACTAAGATAAGTAATCTAACAAACGAGGTTCAATAGCGTATTATGATTGTTCATAGTGCTTTAACACCGGGCTTTTATCCATTGATTGCCTAAATTCTTTACCTTTTTGCATTACTCTAGTTTACTTTTAGTTTATAAGCTTTCAAAACTGTTTTGGTTATGTTGCACTAGTTAATCTCAATTTTTAAACTAGAATTTGATTGTTGCTAAACACAAGTCTCTGAGGGATCAATATTCAGCTTTATTTAAGGCCATTGTATTACTTGGTGAAACCATATATACTTGGATGTGCGCTTGGGCGCAATCAAGTTTTTGGCGCTGTTGTCGGGGACTTATAAATTGGCAATTAATTTTGTTTTTGTTTTACTTTTTAAATTTATTTGGTGCTTTACAATTGGTATTGGTATTGAATTTGTAGGGAACGGGTTTATAGACTAGTAAGCTTGCAAGGGATAGGGTATTGGTTAAACCAAGCCTCAAACCCGAGCAACGCTTTCATCAATTGAGGACAGAAATAATCCTTATCCCTCATATCTAAAAAATTCAAGAGAAATAAGACAATCCCACTCTCTTGGATTAAGATCAACTAACCCACAAGATCGTTCGCAAAGTGGCAATCCCATTTTCGATAAATTGGACTTTCCCTTTTCAGAAACTGACTGTTAGAGGTAACTTTAAGCTAAAAAAGAATATGGTGCAGCTATTGATAAATAGTAGATAGTTTATGGTGATTTCACATAAAGATACACAAGTCCACCTACAAAACTTTCAAGAGATCAGTGACCCATTCATACCTATGGGTATGTCAACTGATTATGTTAGAAAGACACTATTCCCCTTTTCACTATTAGGGGAAGCAAAGATGTGGGTTAACGCTGAGCCGACAAGTTTTATCACAACATGGGATGACTTAGCCCAGAAATTCCTCATCCAATTTTTTCCATCTTGCAAGACTGAGAGACTGCGCAGTGAGATTATGAGCTTCAAATAGAAGCCAGATGAGAACTTATATTATCTATGAGAGTTCTTTGAAGCTCTTCTTTGGGACTGTCCACATCATTAGCAGTTCAATGAGGTACTAGCTCACACTTTTGTTGAGGCACTTAATCACAACACAAATTTTAATAGATTCAACAGTAGGTGGTAAAAAGTTAGAATTAACGTATGATGAGCTATTTACCTTGTTGAACTAGATTGCACAAAGAAATCCTGAATGACATTCTGACTCAAGAAGTGCTATAAAGAAGATTGCAGGTGTATTGAAGGTAGACCGATTTACTTCTATATCTCCCTAGATTATTGTATTGCAAAATTAGTTAAATACTCAATTCAACAATATGATATTAGGGGTTACACAGCCTGCAACAACAGTCAATTCAATTCAGCAGGCAAGCACTTGGTTCATGGTTTAAGGAAATAATGGTCATTCTATAGATATGGTACTGTAACTCTTGAGTCAGTCAAGTTCGTGCACAATGTTCAAAGGACGAATTATGGGAATGCCTACAATCTAAAGTGGCAGACTCAGTAACTAAATAAAAATGGAACGCCTAACAATAGTAGTTTTAGTAACTATGGGATTAAGTAAATCAGGCCAGCAGAAATATAGAAGAGATGCTGAAATAAATTTTTGTTGCTCAAACACAATTGGCAGTTGATATAAAGAGCAATCAATCATATATGAAGAGACAACATATTGGTATAAGGAACTTGGAGTTGTAGATATGTTAGATAGTAGTAACGTAGAATTCTAGGGCTTAAGGTAGTTTGCCAAGTGATATTAAAAATCCTAAACAAGTAATGGCAATCACTTGAGGAGTGGTAAAAGGCTTAAGAAAGAACCTTAAAAGAAAACTAAGGAGGTAGATACAGAGTTAGCTCCTAAACAGGCAGATGACAAAGTTGTTGAAAATTTGAGGAAGTTTGAATGCTAAAAAAAAATTGCTAAACAGGTGGAGAGAGACCTCCACTACCCTTCCTATAGAGGCATATAAAAGCGAAGGAGGATGAATTCTTTAAGAATTTCTTTGACACATTTAGTGAGTTTAATATTAACCTTCCCCTTTTAGATATTTTGCAGGGAATTCCCATGAACTCTAAGTACTTTAAGGATGGGGTCATGAACAAAGTTATGTTGTAGGATGTTGATACAGTAGCACTAATTGAGGAGTGTAGTTTTGTAGTGATGCAAAATATGCCCCAAAATCTCAAAGACCCTAGGAGTTTCACTCTCCCAATTCAAATTCAGAGTAGTGAGGTGGTGTATATTCTTAGTGATTTGGGGTAAAGTATCAACAAAATGCCTCTCTCCTTGTTCCATACTCTGGCCTTAGGGAAACCAAGACCGAGCATAGTTATACTCTAATTGTCAGACCAGACCCCAACTTATCCTGAATAAATCATAGAGGATGTTCTCATCAAGGTTGGTAAGTTTATTATTCCAGCTGACTTTATTGTTTTGGATTTTGAGGTTAATGAAGAGTGCCTCCTCCAATCACCAATAATAGATAGATGTGAGAGAGGGCACATTCACAATAAGGTTGGATAATCAAGAGGCAGTATTCAAAGTGTACAAACTGCTAAAAAAAACTATCCCACAATAACAATTTATGTAGGATTACAGTGATTGAAGGGGATAAGTGTGGGGTGGTGGAGTTAAGTCCACTAAAGACCTCTTCGAACATCCTTATTAAGTAGCCTAAGACAGAACCATCTAGTCCAAGATGATGCACATTGATGAGCCTAAAAAAGGCTATTATTTAGAGAGTTGTTGACCTTGAGAGTTCACACTCAAGAGGTACAAAATAAATAAGACTATGTCGTCCAGTGTGAGGAAGAGGATGAAGAAAAATGGATGAGTCAGAGATTGGGTCGTGTTGTAACATAAAATCAAGCGCTGCTTGGGAGGAAACTCAAGTTAAGGTAGGTATTATTTTCAGTATTTTTAGTTTTACTTTACTAGTTTTTGTTTTTTTGAGTCACAGGTTGATGGGAAGTCTGAGTACCAAAAAACCTGAGCTAAAGAGTACAACAAAAATAGAGTGTGGGGTCACACAAACCCCTTGATATGGAAATATTCTACTAGCTAGGCCTAGAGGCCTCAAGAAGTATTTCTATCTCTACTTTTAAAGTATACTTTGGGGGCAAAGTAGATTTTTAAGTCAGGTGGAAATTCCTATTTTTAGGGTAAATTTAAAATATTTTGTGTTAGGAATAACTAAGATATTCTTTTGGTGATATGTTTGATTTCATGAAGAAAGTCTTTTGATTGTAAAATTATATTGATTGTGTGAATTACTACTTTGTATACTCCTAGTCTCATGATTATGACTCTTGTACTTGTTAGCTTAATTTTGAATTCATGTGGTTGTTTGGTTGATAGTCTATAATGACCCTGCTTGAGTTAAGCATATGCCATATGTGTGTGTCATTGTTGTATATTCCTTGTCCCATTTGATGCTAGAACTTTCTAGATATATGTGCAAAATAAAATAAAGAATGTGGGTTTAGGAAAGGATATAGGATTTTCTTTGATAGCCATGTTCAAACCTTTTTTTACATACCTTTTTGCATAATCTTAGTTAGCCCTTTTAAGCCTTTAGCTTTTCTTTAGCATCCACATATATAGCCTAATCCCCTTCTTTGATTGACCTTAATTTTATCCAAAGCTCCTAAGTGCTTTAATGCAAAATTAATTGAGTAAGGAGTGTGAAATTAAAGTAGGAGAAAGGTGAAAGTGAATCCCAAAGTGGTAGTTATTGGTGTGTAATGAATTGATGTTTTGTGGCTGGGAGTGGAGCAATAAAAAAATTAAAAGGTTGTTCAAATTGAATAATGTATATATAAAAAACAGTCCCACCATAGTGTATTTGAATGAGTAAGGGAATGGGGTAAAACAAAAGATGTGTGAAGGTAGTAGAGGTGAAATTTGTTTGTTAGAGATTGGTCTTAATTGTATAATATGATGTATTAAAGTGCTTAGGGTAGATAGTCACTATTCTTGGTCAACATAGTTCCTACCCATCCCTTAGCCTTTATTACAACCGTTAAAGACTTATTTAATCATAGGCTTTAACATTCTGATATTAGTGGAGTACTACACTAAGGGAAAGCATATGGTTCATCTAGTGTAATTTGTGAATTTTTTGTGAAAGTGAGCGCAATTTGATTCATGTACCCATTCTATGGTAAATTTCTTTTGTGTGAAAATTATAGGTAACTCTCTTGTTGTGAGGGAGCATGTTTGATTAATATGGGTGATTTATATGACATCTGTGATTGAACAATATGTATGAGTTTGCCAATTTGGTGAGTTAATTGTTGAGGCTAGGATGTTTTGAAGTACTATTCTTGAACTTTCAACTGTGCACATAACATGCCTAGTGTAGAAACTTGCATTCTGCATAGTGATTGTAGTACTGTCTTGAGTGTCTTGCCTAAATTAGAACTGTAGAGTCACCTCAACTTAAGATGCTTAGATTAAATATTTTTTCGAGGATGATCAAAGCTTTAAGTGTGGGGTGCTGATCTGAGGTGGATTTATGTACTTAGTGCTGTTATCCTAGCATATTTTGCCTTGTTTTGAGGACTATTGTGTGATTCATGATTATATACTGATATAACTAAGAATCTAAGTTTCCAAATATGTGATTACAATGTTTAAAGGTGTTTTTAGACAAGTTTGGATTCAAATGATTTTGGATTCAAATGATCATTTAGAGGCTAGACAAGAAAATTAGTGTTACTAGCTTGAGCTAGGTGTCGTTCTAGTTAATCTCAATGGATTATAATGTGTTGAATGAGTTCCTTATGGTTTGATTGTGTATTTAAGTGTGGAACAACTTGTTTGTAGTGTTCAAAGTTTAATTTAAATAAGGCAAGAATTAATGCAACAAGTTAAAGATTTAAAGGGCAACACTAGTTCTTAGCTTTAGTTTCTAGTTCACCGTTCTTGATATTGTGTTGTTTTAAGCTCTAATACATGGTGTTTTATGAATTAGGATTCTTGGTGAGTTGATTGTGATGATATATGTAAATTTAAAAATATGGAAATAAAGTCAAAATAACACCACAAGCATGGGGTTTGAAGGAAAAATGCACAAGACAATTAAGAAGGCATATTGCACTTTCCAGTGTGCCCACGCGATATGGACGCAACACACCCCTTTATCCCTGGGAATAATCAATGAAGAATGATAATCTCTCCCTTTAATCAATACACACAACTCGGAATCTCTCCCATGGATAAAGCAATGCAACACACTACTTAGTCCCACATCGGCCAAAATTCTCCTACTATAAATACTCCACGTGTACTTGTTGTTTGATACCTTGGACAACTTTGAGCTTTGGAGAAGGGATGATACAAACTTTAATTAGGGTTTATTTCTATTTAATTTATCTTTTAAATTGATTATATCACTATTCAATTTCTTTGATTATGGTTATGTCTATTAGCGGCTAAACGCCCCCTTTCTGGGGTTAAGGCCAAGAACATGTTTACTTTCGCTTTGAATTAAGTTTGTTTGGTTTTCTTATCATATTTGGTAGTTTATTTATCCTTTTTATCATTATTGTAAGGATTCTCAACCCTTATAATATATCAGTTATCATCTTTGTGATCTCAAGAGAAGGATTAAAAGATAGAACGTTAGGATAGATAGAGTAAGGTTCTTATTATTTTATAAAATAAGAGATTTGAATTAACGACTAGGAAAGAGATATACCTAGAAGCCTTACTTTGTTCCCTATGGGATGAAAAATAAATGCGTTTAGCTTAGTTCTCACATCTCCACTCAACGATGTAGTTGTGGGTCTAAGTTAGATAGGTGATTAGACGATCAAGTGACCATGATCATAATATCAATCCCATGATTCAACAACAAAGATAAGTAATCTAACGAATGAGGTTCAATAGTGTAGTATGATTTTTCATAGTGCTTTAACCCCGGACTTTTATACATTGATTGTCAGTCTTAACTTTTTTGCATTACTTTAGTTTATAAACATTCAAAACTCATTTGGTTATGTTGCACTAGTTAATCTCAATTGTTAAACTAGAATTGGATAGTTGCTTAACACAAGCTGCTGAGGGATCGATATTCAGCTTTATTTAAGGCCACTTTATTACTTGGTTAGACCATGTACACTTGCGTGTACTCTTGGGCGCAATTAACAAATAAGATAGAGTCTAGATAATAAAAGCTAGAAGCCAACATGGGATGCATAAATTAATCGCTACCTTGAATAGACTCCAAGTACTGCGTAAATCAAATGTTGTATGACACACTCATACCTGGATCTACACCAAAAGGGCGTAGTAGGGGTGAGTATGGTCCACTTGTCCCAAAGGCTGCGCGACATATAATTCTCCAAGAACATCTCGGAGAACTGAGTCCATGAAAGTGGAGAAGATTCAACTGGCCTAGAACTCATAAAACCTCTCCACCAGTGACGAGCAGACAAATCCAACTGAAATATGGTGTAATTCACAGCATGGTTATCAACAAGTCCTAACCCATCAAGCCTATCCTTACAAGTAGTCTGAAACTCAAATGCATCCTCTCTAAGAGCACTAAAAATCTTAGGCATATCAAACCTCAAGAACCTAACCAGCATCTTCTGCTCCTCAGTAGACATAGCAAGATGGGCACAACTGGCCGAGCAACCATCGGCTGAACAACAGCCGGTACAGGGGAACCTCAACTCCAAGAGCTGCAACTGCAGGCTACACTCGTGCCCTAGTAGTTGTGAACCATCAACAATACCCAACAATTGGAACAAAGCATCTCTAAGCAATGAAGAGGGAATAAAACTTGGTGGATCCTGGTCTGGTCCCTGGTACATCGCTGGCTTAGATGGAGGGATCTATGTCTTAGGTGCAGGAATGGGTTTTGGGGAAGGCCAACCCTGATCCCTAACTAAGGACACATCTCGAGGTTGTCTTTGAACAGGGGAAAGATTGCTAGGCTGGGTCTTGAGACCCTCATCAAGCATAGCCGCAGCACGTTTCGTGGGCATCTGTAAAAGAGTAAAGTCAAGGAAACATCCTACATGCCAACTCAAACATTTAGTACGATATGAGTGAAAGAAGTAAAGGAATTCTAAGAATATCCCATAGACTATATTAGACACTTTCTCTTGTACCAATAATACTAGTGAAACCTAGGCTCTAATACCAATTTTTCACCACTCGATTTCTGATTCGTGATGGCGCCTACTAAAATCCACCAATAGGTATGCTGACACCATAATCCAGAGCTAAGGAAATGGGTTACCTTGGTAGGAGGTTCCAACATGGACCAAATATACAAACACAATATAAACAATAATGTTCCGCATGAGAAAAGGAAACCAACATAAAGAACACCAATCCCTATAATCTGGTAGTATTAGTACAAGAGCATCTAAGATCAATAATAGCAATTATAATTCAAAGTCTAAATAGTCTTAAATAATCTTATACATTAATCTCAAATACAAAAGACAGAATAAAAATTAAGGGGAAATGGGCGACTTAAACTCCAAGAGCTCACCCTATCTCCGAAAGATCAATGCAGCACGTTCTCAACTCAACAGAAGCAATTAGTATTCAGGTGTGCACCAAAAAGGTCGAGAAGTGTAGTATGAGTACAAAATCACGGGAACTCTATAGGCATCATCCGTCGACTAAGCTAAATTATGATATAAAGATGATATAAAGTAAGAAATTACTATAATTCAAGGTATAGAATCAAAGAAGAATCAACTCCATCATCACTGTACAAAATAACTAATTAACTAGAACAGTAATACAACATCTCATATCAAAACATACCACAATCTTCATACACATTGAATAACCCATTCGAAAGCGTAATGCAACATATTTATAATTACAATCGGATAAATACCAAGTTAACATACACAATCATTAACGCATAATGTAAAAGAACTTACCACAGCGTCCTATACCACCGGGAAGAACATCTAAAAGAATACCAAGTAAACAACTCATCACAACATCCCATACCATCGGGGAGTGCACGATAAATAAATTCCTCAATGCATCAAGAATATATATATCTATATATACACACAACAAACTCACATTTATCATGGTTTCTACATTTCTATAAATGGTTATTTGCTAAGTCCTAGAACGTCATTAATTACCGAATTTTGACATAACAAAACGAATGTGATCATAACCATAGTTATATAGTCAATTAGTCATCTCACTAAATAATCTACTAATTCTAGTATTTATTAACTAGCCACCATTTATTATTAAGCGACTAGTTACTAGTCATCTAAAGGAATCCAACCATTAGCCTAATCGATTCTTGATAGACCTCTTCATGAGATAACAACTAATTACAATTCATTAAATAGACAACTATCTCATCTAGTTAAGATGGACAACTAAGCCATAGTCACCATTCAACTCCAAAGATTTTTATAGTTACCATAAGTACACTAGCCATCATATAGGAAGAGGTCACACATTATCAAACTCATTTATCTATCTTATTACTCAACACCCCTTGCAACTCGAAATATTTGATCTTAGGTGCATTTTCCTATGGAATATTATTGTTTGGGTATGACAAGACCACTACTGATACCTATTAATATCTTTTCACAGAATGTTCTTTAGAAATATATCTATCTTATTAGTTAACACCATAAATCTCCAAGTCAACACTTAGGCAACCCACGACAACACCTACTAGGCGCCAATATCACTAATCTTCAACAATGCAAGGTCTATTATATTAATTATCCACTTAATCAACCATAACTACTAGCTACCACACTTTAACCAAATAAGGTCCACCAACTAGTATTCTAGGCTTTTAGCGGTCTATCAATATAACCATTTTAAGTAACAACTAGCTTTCATATAACCCATTTACTAGGAAAAAGTCCATAACCAAACCTTTATTTCAAGACAAATATATATACTGGGTAAACCCTTAACTCTACATATAATTACACCTTTCAATTAATCTTCACTCAATATTTGTCATATTCAACATCTATTTAATATTTTGTATTAACAAGTGCCACACCATTTAACTAATGATTATTTGTTGAGAATTATAGACGACCACCCAAGGAGAAAATCATATCCTAAGTGCACATAAGGACTTAACCATGCTATGACATAACCACACATATAAAAACATATTCATATATACTTACCATA
>NC_061111.1:250595849-250649986 GCF_002878395.1 Capsicum annuum | reverse complement strand
ATGACATAACCACACATATAAAAACATATTCATATATACTTACCATATGTCACATCACCATAATATTACTATAACATCTAGGTATACTGGGCACCATCATAACATCAATACCTCTTTCGAATTTACTGGCTATTACCACATCATCAATATATCTTTCGGATTCATCGGGCATCATCATAACATCAATACACCTTCCAAATTTACCAGGAATCATTATAACATTAATATCTCTTCCTGGTTTATCAAGCATCATCATCAGATCAATATATCTTACGGATTTATCGAGCATCATCATAATATTAATATGTTCTTTGGATTCACTGGGCATCATGACATCATCAATATATCCTAGGTATTCACCAAGCATTATCATACCATCAATAACTACCAAAACAATAATAATACATGCATATATAATTAAATCAATAACAAGTAGAAGCCCACAACATTAAGGAGTAAGAGAGGTAAGGATGACATACCAAGGTACTTTACCATTAATCATCACCACATTATATGAGTAGATGCATGGTCATGTATATCTAAATGATATGAGAAATCACCACTTTTCCTAGTTTCATCATGATTATTAGCATGTCAATTATAATTCATATGTATGCCTTTTAGAATCCTTCTTATACCTACATTATTCATGCTACTATATCAAGAGATCTTTTACACAAACATTAGCTTAGTCATTAAGCTTGAAACATAATAAGAGTTGTGACATAATTTAAGGCTCACATAGTAAACTACCCAATAGTTAAGTGATAGCATAATAATAGGTTCAATTCACAATAACTTCCAATGCTATCCATATAATGACAACAAGATAATCAATCAACTATTCACATTATTCCAATATCGATAATATGCATGAACCATACACCGGGCTTAGCCATTTAATTACCAGAGCATAATCTAGGCGTTCAATATATATATAGGTCACTAAAAAGTTACATAGTTCAAGCTTAAGGGGGATCAAGTTCTGCTTTGAATAATCCCCAAAAGTTCTCTTCTACGAGTCTAACTTCTACCCAAAATTAGGCAAAGTTATCTAAATCATATTTAAAGGGCTTACCAATCCACAGTAGTTCTAAGGGATAATTCTTCTTAAAGGATTACTCATAAGCCATCCTATAACTAAGCACATCAAGGTCAAAAACCATTAAGATGAGTGAACAAGGTGACTCTTATCTACTAGAGCAACTAGAGTATTCTCATGCTATTCATGAGATTACAAATCTAACTAACCAAGGTTCTAGGATATAGGTCAAGCATCACACTTTACAAGTTCAATAGCCAAAGTGTTTCAACTAGTCTCAAGTATTACCGTCTACCATTTAAACACCTTAGACTCCGCCCACTCTTATAAAGATATTACAATTATACTACAATAAAGATCAAACTAACTACAAGTAAGACTAACCTATCTTGAGTCTAAATAGCTCACGAACCAATAATCTTCACTTTCCCTTTCCTCTAAGCTTCTCCCATAAGTCAAGATATCAATAACATAATCTATGTATTATTGCAAGAATAGCAACACTCATATTGCACGATTGTGCTATGGGACAAAATGATACCAAAAACCCACACTTATAAAAAATGAGTTTTCAAGACTAACCCATTGTCAAATACCATTAGTGTAACACCCAGTATTTCCCTTGCATAATCTAAGTCCCAATACATGAGTATTCATATATGAAATTTTTGAAACACTCATTATTTTCATTTTATAGCTTGTCAGTGCTTAGGAAATTCAGTTAGCTTTCCAACGATATAAAATTTACCTAACTTTGATAACCGGGTAAGAAGATATGGCGATTTAAAGTTTTAGTCATTAAACACCATTATTTTAACCCTTAGTGCGTCGTGCAGGTAACCCAAATAACAATTGATGATTTCCAGTATGAATCTGTGATCATGGAACACCGTGGAGTAGGGTAATTTCCTATTTTTCAATTTCTAGTGGTCATCCGCGATCATGACGCGTTGCGGAGATGGCCAAATTGGCATCCACAGGCTTACCGTGATGGGGGTGCATTGTGGCGTGTGTCCAGGTCCCAGTTGTCCCTTTTCAGTGGCTTGAAAACATAGTGGCACATCGTGCGAAGGCCAAAAATTGAGATTTCAGTTTCCAGCTTGTGCTTTTAAATTCGTTTAAGGGTAGTTGGGTCTTATTCCTAAGCTCTAAAGTAATCCTAAACATGAAATTTAACCCCTAATTGACCTAAATAATCATCATTATTTACTTTCTCTTAAATTAAAAATCCCCTCTTTTAAGAACTAGAAATCCTAGCTCTCAAGAATCAAGGTCAAATCTCAAGAACTCTCCATCAATCCTTTCGAATTGATCATCCCAGGTATGTTAGATGTTCATCCATGGATTCCAAGTAACCCTTTTAAATTATAATATTGTGATATTTTCAAGTTATGATATTTTAAATTATGATTTCATCCATGAATCTCCATGTACTATTGATTTTATACCATGTTACTTTGAAATTATTGTTATTATTCAATATTCTATGTTTTAATGTTATTATTTACTGAATTAAATCATGATTTAATGCTATTATGATGAATTCATACTATTCCTACAAATTCTATGACATTTTTATGATTGTTTTACACCATGAACTACAAGTGTTTGATAAAATGCTTACAAGAATAATTTATTTAGTAAGGACCTTCATGTTTTGGTCTTCAAGCTTTAGTGTATTTTCAGCATTATTGTTTTGAGTCCTGGGGGTATTGAATACCCGAAAACCATATCTACTTATTTAGTCTAGCCTCATTACATTATAGAATGGTCTTCAGGTTATATTATGAGCATTAGTAGACTAGTCAGATATTAGTTAATTAACTCAGAACAGTTTAGTATCTCAGTGTCTTTTAGTTGGGAGTAGGATTTAGCACCGAGCAAGTATAGGGATGGAGTTTTCCCTGTAAGATAGGTAGAGCCGATAGTAGCAGTCCCTATACCTTAGAACTACGTATCCATAATAGGATATAAGTAGTCACCCGTTAGATTAGGCTTGACTTTTTCGCAGGGGTCACCCATTAGTTCAGGCTTGATACCCTTAGTCCTTTGGATAGTATATCAATTTAGTTGATCAATAAAGCCATTGTTAGTACTCGTGGTACAATATTAACACCCTTCCAGTTGAGATTATAGGTTGGACCCTAATTATCTCAAATTAGGGAATGTCAGTTAGATAATACCTCCCATAGTCTTAGATATAGTCTCAGTTACAATCCCATCTTAGTTATTCAGTCTTAGTGTTTTTTGACCAAAGCATATAGATTTAAGTTATTTCAGTATTTTAATTTACAGATTTTACTTAATTATGTTATATGCTTGGTCATGCATCCTTAGTATTTATAGATTTTCATGCATTATCAGTATCTACAGATTCCATGCTCTCTACTTAGTAATTCATGCTTTACATGCCTATCTAGTTAATTATTATTCTGTTCATGAAACTATGCACATCATCCTACCTCATTTAGCATATTAGTATATTCAAAGTAATAATCGGATACCTTTTCTTTTCGGCTATGATGTCTCATATCATAGGTGCTGACGCTCAGTTCCTGGATCGTACTTAGTCCCTCAGATCATCAGTAGTATAGTAGCAGTGGTGAGTCCTCATCATCCGAGGATAGATTATATAACTTCATATCTTTATCTCAGTAGTTAGTAGAGTTAGTTGTGGCCTATCCGATCAACCAGTATCCAGTTTAGAGGCTTTTCAGATACCAAAGTTAGCTATTCAGACTATTCAGATTTCAACATTTTTACCAGATTCATTATTTAGTAGTTATTTCATTATTAAAATCCTACGGTATTTCAATTATTTTTCCACATTAATGATTATATTATTCAGTGCTTATAGTAGGTACCAGCTCATGGGTTAGCTTGTGATATCTCAGGACCGTAAGCACCATGTAAGGACAAGAGGGTAGTCTTAGGTTGTTACAAACTTGGTATCAGAGCCTAAGGTATTAAATTGTCTTAGGAAGTCTAAAAGCCGTGTCAAGTAGTCTTGTACATAGGTGTGTAGAACACCACACTTATGGATGAGAGGCTACAAGGCGTTTAGGAAAAGTTTCCCTTCTTTCCGTATTCATATCATATGAGTGAGCATGATCTTAAGTTAAAATCCCTGTCTAATCTATTTCTTCCTTCCATTTACAAAACATGCCTCCCAAGATGAATGGAAAAAGAATAGGAACTTAGCCATCTCCTCAACCCATCCAGGCAGATCATATGGATGAGCATGTCTCTCACGCAGAATTCATGCCTACGTTCACTACTCTAGCAAGCTCCGTAGCATCACAAAATGAACATCTTACTACTATTTCGGCCAACCCAGTGGCCAATTCTGCTACAACCAAAATTTGAGATTTCACCTGGATGAATCCTCCTTTTTTCATGGGATCCAAGTCTTAAGAGGATCTACAGGAATTCTTAGATATGGTTCAGAAGGTAACAGATGATATGGGGGTGACATCTAGTTAGGGTACCGAGTTTGCTATATATCAATTACAGGATGTAGCCCATACTTGGTTTAAGAAATGGAAAGTTGATAAAGGTGTTGATGCAAGGCCGATAGAATGGAAAGAGTTTTCCATGGCTTTCTTGGACAAATTATTTCCATTAGAGTAGAGAGAGGCCAAGGTGTTAGAATTTATTAATTTGAGGCAAGGAAGCATGAGTGTGAGGGATTATTCTCTTAAGTTCACTTAGTTAGATAGATATGTTCCTCATGTGGTAGCTGACAGTAAGTCCAAGATGAGTAAGTTTGTGTCTGGCATGTCTGATAGTATGGTCAAGGAGTGTAGGACCGCAATGCTGATTAGTGAGATGGACTTGTCTAGGCTGATGGTTCATTCTCAACAGATAGAGAAGTAGAGGATTAAGGAAAGAGAAAGGAAACAAGAGGGATAGGACGGGCAATTTTAATTTCAATTAGGCAAAGTCAGAAGGCGGTAACCGTCCTCAGTTTCATCAAAGGTCTTTATCCCCAGTACCTTTTTTAGCCAGTGCCCTAGTACCTAAATTCAAAAATAACAATAGGGATATGGCACCAGGATCTAAGTCCCAGGTCAGTGTTAGCAGTGCTCGTACCAATCTTTTATGTCAGAAGTATGGCAGACACCATTAGAGTGAGTGCAAAGCGGGTAGTGATATGTGCTTTGGGTATGGAAAGCCAGGCTATCAGATTCGGGAGTGTCGGGTAGTTTCTCAAAAAAGTAGGGATGTGCACAAATAGGGCCAATCCCATCAGTCGTCAGTTCTATTCGGCCGCCCAACTCTGCAGGGTGTCACTTCCAGTGCTACCAGTAGTCAGTGTCCGAACAGATTATATGCTCTTTAGTCCCGCCAAGATTTGGAAAATTCTCCAGATATAGCTACTGGTGCATTGCAGGTCTTTTACTTATATGTTTATGCTTTACTAGACCCTGGAGCTTCTCTTTCTTTTGTAACTCCATATATAGCCATTAATTTTGGAGTCAGTCCCAAAAATCTAGCAGACCCTTTTTTAGTGTCTACCCCAGTGGGCATTTCTATTATAGTCAGACAGGTATACAGGAACTGTTCGATCATAATATCTCAAAAAAGTTACTTCAGTTGATCTTGTGGAGTTAGAGATGACAGATTTTAACGTCATTCTTAGCATAGATTAGCTCCACTCATGCTATGCCTCAGTTGATTGTAGAAACAGAATAGTTCATTTTCAATTTCCAAATGAACCAGTCCTTAAATGAAGAGGTAGTACTATAGCTCTTAAGGGTCAGTTGATTTCTTACCTTAGAACCAGAAAAATAATATCCAAGGGGTGTGTCGATCATTTTGTATGAGTCAAAGACTCTAACTTAGAAACTCCTACTCTTGAGTCAGTCCTATTAGTAAATGAATTCTTAGATGTATTTCCTGAAGATCTTCCTGGAGTTTCTCCTAAAAGGGAAATTGACTTCAGAATAAACCTACTCAACCTATATCTATTCTGTCATATAGAATGGCTCTAGCTGAACTCAAAGAACTGAAAAAAATAGTTGAAGGATCTCTTAGATAAGGGATTCATTAGACCCAGTGTCTCCCCGTGGGGTACACCTGTTCTATTCATGCATAAGAAAGATGGTTCTCTCAAAATATGCATAGAGTATCATCAGTTGAATAAGGCCACAGTCAAGAATAAATACCCATTTCCTAGAATTGATGACTTGTTCGACAAACTTCAAGGTGCCAGTTACTTTTCTAAGATAGACCTCAATCAGGCTATCACCAGCTTAGAGTCAAAGAATGTGACATTTCAAAAATAGTTTTCTGAACTTGGTATGGTCACTTCAAATTTCTAGTCATGTCCTTTGTTCTTACAAATTCCCTAGTAGCCTTTATGGACTTAATGAACCGACTGTTCAAGCAGTACTTGGACATGTTCTTCATAGTCTTCATTGATGACATTCTTGTGTATTTTCATAGCGAAAGCAATCATGCAGACCATCCCAGCATAGTTCTTCAGACTCTTAGAGCTCATCAATTGTTTGCTAAATTCAATAAGTGTGAATTTTGGCTAAGATTAGTAGCGATCCTTGGTCATATTATTTCTAGTGATGGCATTAGAGTTGATCCTCAAAAGACTAAAGCGGTGAGAAACTAGCCTAGACCCAACTCTCCATCAAATTTCAGGAGTATTTTGGGTTTAGCTGACTATTATCATTGGTTTGTTGAAGGGTTTTCTTCTATTGCATCCCTCATATCCAGATTGACTTAGAAGAAAGTTAAGTTTCATTGGTTAGATTCATATGAGAAGAGTTTTCAGGAGTTGAAGACTTGACTCATCTCAGCCCCAATCTTAACTTTACCAGACGATTCAGATGGTTTTGTTGTGTACTGTGATGCATCCAGATTAGGTTTGGGTTGTGTCCTCATGAAGAGAGGTAAGGTCATAGCCTACTCCTCCAGAAAGCTTAAACCCCATGAGAAGAATTATCCAACTTATGATCTTGAGCTAGCCACTGTAGAGTTTGTCTTAAAGATTTGGAGGCATTACTTGTATGGGGTGCATGTAAATGTGCTCGCAGATCACAAAAGCCTTCAGTATGTATTCTTTCAGAAAGATTTGAATTTACGTTAGAGAAGATGGTTAGAGTTATTGAAAGATTATGACATGAGTGTTATGTATCATTCGGTCAAGGTCAATGTAGTAGATAATGCTCTCATTAGAATGTCTATGGGTAGTGTAGCTCATATTAAGGATGTTAAGAAGAAGTTAGCTCAGGAAGTTCATCAGCTTGCCCGACTAGGTATCCGTTTACTCGATTTAGTAGAAGGTAGTGTATGGGTGCCGAGTAGCTCAGGGTCATCTCTATTCTTTAAGGTGAAGAAAAAGTAGGATAAAGATCCCAGTCTAGTTAAATTAAAAGAATCAATCAGAGATCAGAAGGTAGAGGTTTTCTCCTAAGGGGGAGATAGTGTTTTGCATTGTTAGGGTAGAGTGTGTGTGCCTGGTGTAGATGATTTGAGGCAACACATTCTTGCAGAAGTGCATGGGGCGCGCTACTCTATTTATCTACAGGCCACTAAAATGTATCACAATTTGTAGGAGATCTATTGGTGGAGTGGGATAAACAGAGATATTGCAGAGTTTATAGCTAAGTGCTCTACATGTCAGCAAGTTAAGGTTGAGCACCAAAAACCTAGTAGGTCTATGAAGGAGTTTAATATTCCTATGTGGAAGTAGGATAAAGTGAACACTGACTTTGTGAAAGGTTTGCCTCACACCCGCCATCAGCATGACTCTATTTGGGTTATCATAGATAAGATAATCAAATCAGCTCATTTTTTCCAGTCCATAACTCTTATTCAGCCAAGGACTATGTCAATCTCTATCTCAGAGAGTTGGTTAGGTTGCACAGTGTTCCCTTATCTATCATCTTAGATAGAGGCACTCAGTTTACCTCTTACTTTTAGAAAGCATTCCAAAAGGGTTTAGGTACCCAAGTCCACCTCAGTACAACCTTCCACCCTCATACAGATGGTCAAGCATAAATGACCATTCAGACTCTTGAGGATATGCTGAGAGCATGCGTTGTTGATTTAAAGAATAGTTGGGATGACCATTTTTCTTTGATTGAATTCGCATACAATAATAGCTATCATTCTAGTATCCGTATGGCTCTATTTGAAGATCTCTATGGTAGGATATTTAGATCTCCAATTAGTTGGTTTAAAGTAGGTGAGGCTATAGTAGTAGGGCCTGACTTGGGGTTTGATGTGTCAGAAAAGATTCAGTTGATCAGAGAAAGGCTTAACGCTACCTAGAGCAGATAGAAATCATATACAAATATGAGGAGAAAGGATCTCGAGTTTGAGGTCGGTGACTTTGTGTACTTGAAAACCACTCCCATGAAGGGAGTAAGATTCGACAAAAAAGGGAAACTCAGTCCCTCATATGTCGTTCCCTTCAAAATTCTAAGTCATTTTGGAAAGGTAGCTTACGAGCTTGAGTTGCCTTCAGATTTAGCCTCAGTACACCCATTGCTATATGTCTCATTGTTCAAAAAGTGTATTGGTGATCCAGATGTAGGTGTTCCCTTAGAAAGTGTAGATATTTAGAACAGTCTTTCCTTTGAGGAAGACCCAGTCAAAATTCTTGATCATCAAGTTCGCAGACTAAGGAACAAAGAAGTTCCACTAGTCAAAGTTCTTTGGTAGTATTAGTCCGTTGAGGGAGCCACTTGGGAAACAGAGATAGAAATACTGACCAAGTACCCTCATCTTTTCTCCGTGAATCCAAATTTAGTATAAGGTACCAACCTACCTAATATTTTATTTTGTCTATCATGCTCAATTTCAGCCGCACATCATGTTCATGTCAGTCATGCATTCATGAATGAGTTCAGTCATGCATTCCATGCATCAGACATGCATATTCAATGTGTAAGTTCAGTCCATCAGTTCCCTCGGCTTAACCAGTTTTATTTAGGGATGAATGATCCCAAGGGGGAGATATTGTAACACCCTGTATTTCCCTAGAATAATCTAAATCCCAATACATGAGTATTCATATATGAAATTTTTTAAAAACTCATTATTTTTCAGTTTAGAGCCTGCCATTGTGTAGTAAATCAGTTAGCTTTCCAACGATATAAAATTTGTCTAAATTCGATAACTGGGTAAGAAGATATGGCGATTTAAAGTTTCAGTCATTAAACACCATTATTTTAACCCTTATCGCATCACGTAGGCATCCCAAATAACAATTGTCAATTTCCAATATGACTCCGCCATCATGGCGCATCACGGAGCAGGCCAATTTCCCATTTTTCAATTTCCAATGGGCCTCCGCGATCATGGTGCTTTGCAAAGATGGCCAAATTAGCATCCATAGGCTTACTGCGATGGTGGCGTATCACGACGTGTGTCCAGGTCCCAGTTGTCCCTTTTCCAGTGGCTTGGTGCGATAGTGGCACGTCATGCTAAGGCCAAAAATAGGGATTTCAGTTTCCATCTTGTGTTTTTAAATTTGTTTAAGCGTATTTGGGTCTTTTTCCTAAGCCCTAAACTTATCCTAAACACAAAATTTAACCCCTAATTGACCTAAATACTCATCATTATTCACTTTCTCTAAAATTAAAAATCCTCTCTTTCTAGAACTAAAAACCCTAGCTCTCAAGAATCAAGGTCAAATCTCAAGAACTCTACATTAATCCTTCCAAATTCATAATCTCATGTATGTTAGATGTTCATCCATGGATCGCTTTCATCCATGGAGTCCAAGAAACACTTTTAACTTATAAAATTGTGATCTTTTCAAGTTATGATGTTTTATATTATGATTTCATCCATGAATCTCCATGTACTATTGATTTTATACCATGTTACCATTAAATAATAGTTATTATTCAATCTTCCATGTTTTAATGTTATTATTTACTGAATTACACTATGATTTAATGTTATTATGATGAATTCATGCTATTCCTACAAATTCCATGACATTCCTATGATTGTTTTAAACCATAAACTACAAGTGTTTGATAAAATGCCCATACGAGTGATTTATTTAATAAGAGCCTTCCTGTTTTGGTCTTCAAGCTTTAGTGTCTTTTTAGTATTGTTATTTTGAGTCCTGGGGGTATTGAATACTCAAAAACCATAAATGTTTATTTAGTCTAGCCTCAGTACATTACAGAACAGTCTTCATATTATATTATGAGTATTTTAGAATAGTTAGATATCAGTTGTGCAACTCAAAATAGTCTAGTATCTCAGTGTCTTTCAGTTGGGAGTAGGATTTAGCACTGAGCGAGTGTAAGGATGGTGGCTTCTCCATCAGATAGGCAGAGTCATTAGTAGCAGTCCCTATACTCCAGAACTACGTAGCCAGCGTAGGATATGATTAGTCACCCATTAGATTAGGCTTAACTATCTCGCAGGGGTCACCAGTCAGTTCAGGATTGACACCCTTAGTCCTTTGGAAATTGTATCAGTTTAGTGGATCCACACAGCCATTGTTAGTACCCGTGGCATGGAATTAACACTCTTCTAACTGGGGTTACAGGTTAGACCCTGATTATCTCAAATTAGTGAATGTCGGTTAGATGATACCTCCCACAATCTCAGATATAGTCTCAGCTACAGTCCTAGCTCAGTTATTCAGTCTTAGTGTTGTTTGACCAAAGCATATAGATTTCAGTTATTTTAGTTTATAGATTTTACTCAGTTATGTTATATACGTGGTCATGCATCCTTAGTATATACATATTTCCATGTATTATTAGTATCTACAGATTCCATGCTCTCTACTTAGTACTCCATGCTTTACATGCATATCTAGTTAATTATTAGTTCTGTTCATAAAACCATGCATATAAGCCTACCTCATTTAGCATACAAGTACATTCAAAGTACTAATAGCATACCTTTTCTTTTACCCTATGATGTCTCATATCATAGGTGTTGACGCGCAGTTTCTAGATGGTACTTAGTCCCTTAGATCATCATTAGTACAGTTGTAGTGGTGAGTCCTCATCATCCAAGGATAGATTATATTACTTTATGTTTTTATCTTAGTAGTTAGTAGAGTTAGTTAGGGCCTGTACCATCAACTTGCAGTATCTATTTTAGAGGCTTTTTAGACACTACGATTAGCTATTCAGACTATTCAGGTTTCAGTATTTTTACCAGATTCATAATTCACTAGTTATTTCATTATTAAAACCTTATGGAATTTTAGTTATTTTCCACATTCATGATTATATTATTCAGTGCTCAGAGTAGGTACCAACTCATGGGTTATCTTGTGGTCTCTCGGGACCGTAAGCATCGTGTAACGACTAGGGGGTAGTCTTGGGTTGTTATAATTAGGGATTTAAAGCCCTCAAGAAATTTATGAAAAACAATCATATTGGGGATAAAATCAAACCTCAAGATATTATGGGTTTTGGTTCTAAAAATCAAGAAATCAACACCAAAATTGAAGGAATATTACCTTAGATTTGATGTTAAAAAGGATAACACAAGCTCTTTAAGCTCCCAATAAACACCCAACACACATTTTAAGGATTTTACACTCTATTATGTTTTTAAATCTCAATAGGGTGTCACAAATGACAAAATTTTGGCCAAAATATAGCTTTAAAATGGACTACTCCATCCCTCAGGAAGCGCGATAGCGCACATGCACTAGGTCATGATTTTACTCATTCAATCGCGATCATCGTATCTTCATCCATGATAGGCAATGGTTGAATCTTTTAATTTGATCCTAATCTTTGACCAATGCCTCGGGATGTATCCAGAGTTTGATACAAGAAAACGAGATAGGTAAATATATAAATGACCTTAAGGGTCTTTATAGTTAGCACGGGACATTCAGTCCATAGCACACTTGATGGTTCATCTCAATATTAGAGATCCTAAGAGAATTCTTGCTAGTTTTAAGTTGCGGTCTTCACTTTTAATGCAGAATTGGAATCATAAGCTTGAGGATAGTAAGCTTTATTTCTTTTGTGATCAGATGTTACGTGGTGAGTCCAAGAGGATCACCTTAGATTTTGAGGGTGTTTTGCAATTTGATGGCCGTATTTGTGTTTTGAGGATTGATGACTTAATTCAATTAATTATAAAAGAGGCTCATAGCTCTAGATATTCTATTCATCTGAGCACAGATAAGATACATTAATATTTAAGGCATAATTATTAGTGGATTGGCATGAAGAGAGATATGGCAGACTTTTTAGCTCATTACCTTTATTGTCGGTAGGTAAAGTTAGAGTATCAGCGTCCAAGTGGTTTAATTTAGAGATTGCCCATTATCGAGTGGAACTGGGAGTAGATTACCATGGACTTCATTGGTGGCTTACCCCATACTTCTTCTGGTTTTGATGCTATTTATGTCATCGTGCATTGGTATACCAAGTCAGCGCATTTTATTCTTATTCAGATGTCCTTCAGTTCTGAGCGGTTAATTTATATCCATGTTCGTGAGATAGTTTGTTTGCATGGTGTGCCAAATATCTATTATTTATGACTAGGGTTTTGTGTTTTCTTCTAGCTTTTGGAGAGTTTTTCAGGAGGAGTTAGGTACTCTGGTGGATCTAAGTACAACCTTTCACCCATAGACCGATGGCCAATCTAAGTAGACTACTCAGGTGCTTAAGGATATTTTCCAAGCCGGTGTTATGGATTTTAGAGGCTGGTGGAAGGAGCACTTAGCCTTGACATAGTTCACATATAACAATAGTAAGCATTAAAGTATTGAGATGGCACCTTTCCAAACTTTTTATGATAGGAGATGTCGTTGTTTTATTAGATGGTTTAAGACTTTTGAGGTTTGAACCAGTGGTACTGATTTGCTTCATGAGTCATTAGATAGAGTCAAGGTGATTTAGGACAGGTTGAAAGTAGCATAGATTAGGCAGAAAGCCTATGTGAACCATTGGCTTCTTGCCTTTAAATTTGGAGTCGGTGATCGAGTATTCCTCCGTGTATCACCCATGAAGGGTGTGATGAGTTTTAGGAGAAAGGAAAAGCTTATTGACAAATATATTGGACCTTTTGAGATTCTTCAGACCATTAGTAAAGTGGCTTATGAGTCAGATTTACCTTAAGATTTTGTTTTTGTCGATCCAATTTTCCATGTTTTCATGTTATGGCGATACATTCCTGATCCATATCATGTTCCTAGATGGGATTCAGTATAGTTTGATGATCGGTTGACTTTCATAGAGGAGTCGGTGTTTATTTTGGCTAGTGATGTTAGGGGTTTGAACACTAAGGAGATTCCTGTAGTTAAGGTTAAGTGGAGGCACTGCCCACTAGAGAAGGATACTTAGGAGACCGAGAGTGAGATGCATACCTATTATCCTCACTTGTTTGAGACTTTAGGTACATCTTAATCCTTAACGTTCACGGATGAAAGTTTCTTTTTGCTAATAAGTACCACACATAAATTGAGTATAAACAAGGCATGAGTATTTAGAGAAAACGCACACTAATCACATTTACAAGGTGACTCAAGTCATGATCACAATATAATCCAACAATCGAGTTTACTAACCATAATACCAATATGTACATTAATCACTCATCAAGAATCTAGGTCACTAAGGATTTCATAGTCCAACTTATGGTGAGTCAAGTCCCACTTCTATATTCCGAGAATGCCAAGCTTAGTAAAACAAGTCTTGTTTCTACCTAGAATTAGGCTAAGTCGAATATACCTCACCACGAGGGCTTACCAATCCTTACTAGGTCTATAGGTAAAGGCTCTTCAAGAATACTTCCTAAGTCAACCCAACACCAAGGTCATTTTTAATCTAGGCATTAGATAGGTCAATATACTCCTAAGAATAGAGAGGTGTACCATTCATGTCTACTTAGAACAACAATAGTGTTCTCATACTAGTCATGATACCATAAATAAGCTAACCAAGTTCCTAGACTAACGGTAAAATATAATGCCTTACAAATTAATAGCCTATAGAAATCAACAAATCCCAAGTGCACCATTAAAATCAACTATCATCTAAATTCAATCTCGCTAGATATCAATAATTACATTACAAACAAGCTCAATCTTGTATACGGGTAAGCCTAACCTACCTTGAGTCCAAGAAACACACGAACCAATGAGCTTTTCCTTTCCTTTCCATGAAGCTTCCTCTTCCACAAGCAATGCTATCAACAATACAATCTAAGCGTTACAACAAAAATGACAATACCGTGTGTGCCACCTTTGTGCCATGGGTTTAAATTGGACACCAAAACCCAAATTGGGTTTCACCCTTGGAAAGAAGTTTCCAAGACCAACCCATAATCTAACTATATTTCGAGAGTTAAAACCCTCAAGTAATTTGAGTCAATCACTCAATTTTGGGGCAATAATTGACCCTTAATGATTTAGGGGTTTCGAGTTAAGAAACAAAGTAATCAATACCAAATTAGAGGAATTCTTACCTTAGATTGTAGCAAGAATCAATCACATAAGTTGTTTATTCTCCAATTTAACCCACAAGACACACTTTGAAGGTTTTACACTCCATTAGGGTTTATAAGTTACAAGGGAGGCATAAAATGGCCAAAATTCATGCAAGACAGCACTTAAATATGGACCAACCATCTCTCTAATGGTGCGGTCATAGGTCTCACCTCACCGTAGTCGTAGCCTTGTGGTTGCACCTCCTTTGCTGTGGTCACAACACTTTGGTGCATGCTATGCATGATTGAAGCTTTGAACTTGGTTTCGAGCTTCGGCTAATGCCTCGGGATGCATCTGGGGTCCGTTTTAAACAAATAAGATATGAAACCCCATAGTTTTTGACATTTTAGACACGCTGGCAAGATTGGATTTTGAATATAAAGATGTTTTACTAAAGTTTTTGCTTAGTGCTCAATTAGGACCAACGAAGACTTTAAGTTGAGAAAGGGATTATAAAACCAAGACGAACTGTCAGGTAACCAAACTATCGGTCCCCACAAGTCATTAATGACTTGGGACATCTATGGAGAAGCTCTGTCAAAGAAAGTAAACAAGAATATGGATAGTGACCTGAAGGGTCATTACAACATCCACTACTAAGGAACTTTTGTCCCCGAAAGTTAAAGACAAGCAAGTACCTAAAGCCTCGAACAAATGAGGATACTGGGTCCGCATCTCACTCTCGATCTCCCAAGTAACTTCCTCTATTGGGCGATGCATCCATTGAGTGTTAACTACTAGAATCTCCTTAGTATGAAGTCGCCTCACATCACTAGCCAAAACAAGCATGGGCTCCTTCATAAAGGTCAACTCACACTCTTTGGACCATCGAAAAGAAACTTTCTTCTGAGTCAACTTAGTCATAGGGGCTGATAAGGTAGCAAAGCTCTTAACAAAATACCTATAATATCTAGCCAAACTAATAAAACTATGAACCTCAGTTAGAGACGTAGGCCTAGCTCAATCATGAATCACTGAAATCTTAGTTGGTTCTACCATAATACTCGCCTTGGACACCACGTATCTGAGAGAAGATACTGACTCAAGCCAAAACTCACACTTGGAGAACTTGGCAAAAAACACATGCTCTTTTAAAACCCAGAGCACAACCCTTAAATACTATACATACTCCTCACTACTCCTCGAATACATAAGGATACCATTAATGAACACTATGACAAAAGTGTCTTGATACGGTCTGAACATATGGTTCATCAAGTCGATAAACACGGTTAGAGCATTTGTCAGCCCAAAAGACTTTGAAGGTTTTACACTCCATTAGGGTTTATAAGTTAAAAGGGAGGCATAAAATGACCAAAATTCATGTAAGACAGCACTTAAATATGGACCAACCATCTCTCTAATGGCGCGGTCATAGGTCTCACCTCACCATAGTCGGAGCCTTGTGGTCGCACCTCCTTTGCTGTGGTCACACCACTTTGGTGCATGCTATGCATGATTGAAGCTTGGAACTTGGTTTCGAGCTTCGGAATATGCCTCGGGATACATCTGGGTTCCGTTTTGAACAAATAAGATATGAAACCCCATAGTTTTTGACATTTTAGACACGCTGGTAAGATTGGATTTTGAATATGAAGATGTTTTACTAAACTTTTTGCTTAATGGTCAATTAGGACTAACAAAGACTTTAAGTTGAGAAAGGGATTATAAAACCAAGACGAACTGTCAGGTAACCAAACTATCGGTCCCCACAAGTCATTAATGACTTGGGACATCTATGGAGAAGCTCTGTCAAAGAAAGTAAACAAGAATATGGATAATGACCTGAAGGGTCATTACGACATCCACTACTAAGGAACTTTTGTCCCCGAAAGTTAAAGACAAGCAAGTACCTAAAGCCTCGGACAAATGAGGATACTGGGCCCGCATCTCACTCTCGATCTCCCAAGTAACTTCCTCTATTGGGCGATGCATCCATTGAGTGTTAACTACTAGAATCTCCTTAGTATGAAGTCGCCTCACATCACTAGCTAAAACAAGCATGGGCTCCTCCATAAAGGTCAACTAATCGTCCAACTGGACTGAGTCCCATCTAAGCACATAAGAAGGATCCGGAATATACTTTTGCAACAAAGAGACATGGAAAATCGGATGGATAGCAGCAAAGTCTGGGGGTAAAGAAAACTCATAGGCCACCTTTTCAACTACAAGAAGAATCTCAAAAGGTCTAATGTATCGAGGACTAAGCTGGACTAAGATTACCGTTTCTTCTAAACCTCATCACACCTTTCATAGGTGAAACTCAAAGGAACACATAATCCCTCACTCCAAATCCCAAGGCACAGAGTCTATGGTCAGCATAGGCCTTCTGCCTACTTTGGGCTACCATCAACCTATCCTGAATCACTCTGACTCTATCTAACGAGTCCTGAAGAAAATTTGTACCACATTGTCTAACCTCAGATATCTCAAACCATCATATAGGAGAACTACACCTCCTACCATACAACACCTCATAAGGTGCCATCCCAATACTCTAATGATAACTGTTGTTGTAGGCGAACTCCGTCAATGCTAAGTGTTGATCCCAGTAACCTTCAAAGTCCATAACACAAGCTCAGAGCATATCCTCAAGCACTTGCATAGTTTGCTTGGACTGACCATCCATGTGCAGATGAAAGGCTGTACTTAAATCCACTCGAGTACCCAACTCCTCATGAAATGCTCTCCAAAACCTTAAAGTGAATACAGAACTACGATATGATATGATAGACACAGGGACCCCATGCGAATAAACAATCTCCTAAACATAAATCTGAACCAATCTCTCGGCATCGAATTTTATCTAAATAGGAATGAAGTATGCCGACTTGGTCAAACAATCTAAAGCAACCAGATACCATCATGATCATGGGAAGTATGAGGCAACCCATTAATGAAGTCCATAGTGATCCTTTCTCATTTCCATTCAGGAATGGGCAATCTCTGAGTCAATCTACCGGGACACTAATGCTTGGCCTTAACCTACTAAAAACACGAGCAACAAGCTATGAAGTCTGCCACATCTCTCTTTATACCATCCCACCAATAAATCTTTGTACATCTTAGTCATATTAGGAAGAATCGAATATCTAGAACTATGAGCCTCATGCAAAATACGCTGAATCAAATCATCGAGTTAGCGAATAGAAATACAACCCTGAAATCTAAAGATACCCTTAGAATCCACGACGTGTCTCCTAGACTCATAGCTCACTACCCGATCAAGGAGAAGGCACAACTTATCATTCTTAAATTGACGATCATGAATTTTCTCAAATAGGGAGGACTTCGCCTCTACATAAGCCAACCCTCGCGGGATCCAAGATGCCAAGGAGACTATAAATTGGCTAAGGACTGAATGTCCCATGCCAATGACCTCTGAGAAACTAAAATATATGTCAAACTACTCATACTCACCGCCTTGTGACTCAAGGAATCCACCACCACATTAGTCTTTCTCAGATAGTACAAGATAGAAATATCATAGTCCTTTAGAAACTCCATCCATCTATGTTGGTGAGTATTAAGCTCCAGCTAGGTCATAATATGCTGAAAACTACGATGATCGGTAAAAATCTCACAACACACACCATACAAATAATGCCTCCAAATCATGAGAGCAAAAACTACCGCTACCAACTCTAAATCATGAGTGGGTAGTTACGCTCATACACCTTAAGTTGTCTAGAAGCATAAGCAGTAACACAACCCTACTGCACCAAAACACAACAACGCCCAACACCAGAAGCATCATAAAACATTTGGAATCCCTTGCCCTCAACACGAAGAGCTAATACTAGGGCTAAAGTGAGACAATCCTTGATCTTTCCAAAGCTCACCTCACACTCTTTGGACCATCGAAAAGAAACTTTCTTCTGAGTCAACTTAGTCATAGGGGCTGATAAGGTAGCAAAGCTCTTAACAAAATACCTATAATAGCCAGCCAAACTAATAAAATTATGAACCTCAGTTGGAGACGTAGGCCTAGCTCAATCATGAATCACTGAAATCTTAGTTGGTTCTACCATAATACTCGCCTTGGACACCACGTGTCTGAGAGAAGATACTGACTCGAACCAAAACTCACACTTGGAGAACTTGGCAAAAAGCACATGCTCTCTCAAAACCTAGAGCACAACCGTTAAATACTATACATACTCCTCACTACTCTTCAAATACATAAGGATACCATTAATGAACACTATGACAAAAGTGTCTTGATACGGTCTGAACATATGGTTCATCAAGTCGATAAACACGGTTAGAGCATTTGTCAGCCCAAAAGACATCACCAAAAACTCATAGTGACTGTAATGTCTCTTGAAGTCTGTCTTCGAGATATCCTCAGTCCGAATTCTCTACTGATGATAATCGAACCTCAAATCTATCTTAAAAAATACCACTGCACCGTGAAGCTAGTCAAATAAATCATCAATACAAGGCTTAGGATAATGGTTCTTCACTATCACCTTATTCAGCTGCCTATAATTAATACATATCCGCATCGACCTATCTTTCTTCTTTATAAACAAAATAGGGGCTCCTCACGGGGACACACTCGGTCAAATAAACCCCTTGCTAAGAAGATCCTGAAGCTGAGAGTTTAGCTTGTTAAGCTCTGCAGTAGCCAGATGATAGGGTGCCATAGAAATAGGTCAAGTACCAGGATCAAGGTCAATAGCAAACTCAATCTTATGGTTAGGGGGAATACTAGGTTGATCATCAGGAAATACATCAAGAAACTCACACACAATAGGAACAGAATCCAGTGTCGAACTCTGTACACGAGTATCACATAAATAAGCAAGATAAGACTTACATCCTCTTAACATAAGTCATCTAGCACAAACATAAGAAGTAATCCCCGTCGGCTCGTGACTAATCGCTCCCTTCCATACGATTGGGGGTGTGTCGTGCATGGCTAAGGTAACAGTCTTGGCAAAACAATCCATGACTGCATGATAGCAGGATAACTAGTCCATGCCCAGAATCATATCAAAATCTAGAATATCCAAAATAATAAGATCAGCATAAGTATCAACATTACTAACTATCATAACACATGATCTGAATATTCAATCGATAACCGAAGAATAACCCGCACACATAATTTCATAGATAATAAATCACTAGTCAACTCCAATCGTGGTGCATAATAAGCAGATATGTAAGAATACGTGGAACCAGGATCAAATAAAACAAAATCCGACTAGTGGCATATCAAAATTACACCTATAACTACAATATTTGAAGTTTCATCCTTGGGTCTTGTAGGTACTGCATACAACTAACCATGCCCACCACTTGGCTGGGCACCTGAACGACCACCTACCCTATCTGCCTGAGTACCACCTCAAGCAGCCTGGTAACCACCTCTAAGACCATGCGTACCACCCTTACCTAAAGGAAAACTGCCCTAAAGAGAGTAGCTCCCAGGGCTAAAACAACCATCGCACCATAACTAGGGAACTCTCAAGAGAAATGACAAGTAATTCTATAGGTAAAACAAGGCTCACAAGAAGAACCAAAAACTCATATAACTAGTTGATCCGGCATAATTTCCATGCCTAGCATAACCCATAAATGAACCTCTCAAAGACTAATCATCACCCTTTCTAGAGCGCGCGCTAGAAAGAAACTGATCCTCATCAGTTGTCTGAAGAGCTCCCTGAATTAGTCGACTCTGAGACCTAAAAGAAGGATGCGGAAGATGTCCAGCATAAGGAATACCACCTCTGAACTAGGAACTACTATGACTCACACCAAATCTTTCCTGATACTTAGGCCTCTTATCACGGCCCTGAAGCTGCATGTCTTCCATCACCCTAGCATAATTTAGAACCTTAGCAAATGTCATACCAGCAGTAACCAAACTCTGAGTAGACATCCTAATAGGAAGTCTCAATCTCTCATGAAGCAGCAATCTCTCTTATACTCAGTATCTAATATGGAAGTTGCACGCCTAGATAACTCATGGAAACGAGCCTCATACTTAGAGACTATCATAAAACCCTGCTCCAACCTTGAAAACTAATCTCTAAAATAATATCCAAGGCTATGTGGCATGAACTTCTCTAAAAATATCTCAGAGAACTGAGCCCAAGAGAGAGGGGAGGATCCATTGGTCTAGAACTCATAAGACCCATCCACCAATGTCTAGCTGATAAGTCCAACTGAAATATGGTGTAGTCCACTCCACAAGTTTCCTTAAGTCCTAATCCACAAATCATATCCTCATAAGAAGTCAGAAACTCAGATGTGTCATCTCTAGGAGCACCAGCAAATATAGGAGGAGCCAACCTCAAGAACATACCCTGTATCTTCTACTCCTCGACAGATATAACAGGTTGGGTCCGAACTGGCTGAACAACTACTGGCTAAATAACTGTTGGAATAGAAGGAACCTCAACTCTAGGAGCTCCAGCTGCAGGCTGCACTCCTGCTCCAGTAGTCTGCGAACCATCAACAAAACACAAAAATTAAACCAAATCATCTCTAAGCAAAGAAGAGGGAAGGAATCTTAGTAGAGCCTAGGCTAGTCCCTTACCCACCACTAGCTGAGGTAGGGGAGTCTCTGGCTCGGGTGCAGGAATAGGGTCTGGGGGAGGTACAACCTAGTCCCTAACTATGGAAAAATCATGAGTCTGGGTCCCATGACCCTCCTCACGTATCACTAAATCACGTGTCCTGGACATCTATAAAAGAGTATTGTCAATAGAATATCCTGCAAACCAACTTAGACTCTTAGTACGATGGGAATAAAATAAGTAAAGGACTCCTAAAAATGTCTCATAGCCTCTCGAAGACAGGAAACTGAAGTCAACATGCTGAGCTGTAGGACCCTATTAGACACTTTCTCTTGTACTAATAATATCAGTAAAACCTAGGCTCTAGCGTCAATTTGTCATGACCCAAATTTTGAGTCATGTAGAACCTACCTTATATAACCAATAGGTAAACAAATACCGTAACCTAGAGATAATGAAATGGGTTACCCTAGTAAGAATGTCTAATATAGACCCTATGCATGAACACAATATAACAACAACATTTCACAACTTAGACAATCAATATTCAAATACCAATCCCACATCCTGATGGTATTAATACAAGAGATTCTAATCTTGACCATAGAAGTTTACAATCTCAAAGTCTAAAATGTCTTAGATAATCTCATACATTGTCTTAAAAACAAAAGACAAATAAAGATAGAAGGGAAAAAGGACAACTCAATCTCTAAGAGCTCACTCTGTTTCAAAATAGTCAACTCGCACGAGCTAGCTCAAAAGTGGCAACTATAACCTGGGTCTGCACCAAAAAGGTACAGAAGTGTAGTATGAGTACCAAAACACAAGTACCCAGAAGGCATCATCGGCCGACTGAGCTAAAATATAATGTAAAGAAGATATAAAGTAAGACAATAACCTTAAAGTCATGGGATAGGATTGAACCTAAATCTACTTTAATACTACTATAACAACATCTACAATACTAAAGCAATACCACGACATACTATCTCAATATACTCTATAATCACCATAACAACTGAGTATCATTTCGAAAGTATAAAGCCATATACACAATAGAAAAGCATCTACTCACCATAATCATCATCAACCATCTTTAGAACATAAAGCACAAGAACTTAAGATGATGTTTGATACCACTGGGAAGTACACGAAAGAGAGCACAACAAAGAACTCAATTGTTATCCCATACCACTGGAGAGTACATAAAAGAATATCAAACAAGAACCCATTATGGTGTCTCATACCACCAGAGAGTACACCAAAAGAATACCACCAATAATACAATATATCACAACTACTCCATCAATTGGCCAAAACCATAGGTAGCATAACCCTGCCATGGTACAATTACCAAAATCCACATCCAAATACCCATACCATAATTTAACATAAATGAAGCATATAGTCATAGCATAGATATATAACCACTAATTCCATAAATCATAGATAAACATTGCCTGAAGTCCATACTAGTTATTCTTTTTTCCAATGAATCAATAGATTACAAATCTTATAACTAGTAGCCATTAATTTGGGGAAAACTACAAGCCACCCATATTATTAATTATTCATCTATCATAAGAACACCCTTTAGCTAGCATGTCACAACCTTAAGAAATATGCCCATTATCACTAATCATGTGACAACCTTAGGGACTATTTTCCATATTTTAGTAAAGTAAAGTCCACCAACTAGTTTACTAGATTTCTAGCATTCAAGTTATAATAATATATTTTAAAAGTATCTAGAAGTGACATAAGCCACTTTGCTAGACAAGATTTCATAAAATAACCTCTTATTCAATACAAGTAGATATATTAGGTTTGCCTTTGAATCTTCACAATATTACACATACCACTAAATCTTAACTCCATATTAGGCATAGATTTCATTGAATTGCTAATTAGCATTAATAAGGGTCACGACTCTTGTTTAGTGATTAGAAATAAAAATAATGAATAGTGATTTACTAAAAGAGTCCTCATATCTTAATCCCATAGGAGATTGGCTCCACATGGCTTAAACTTACAAAAATCAGTGCATATAAGTCAATTTTCCCAACACGGAATCATAATGTTCTTACCTCTTCTGGATTCACTAGGTATCATTAGCATAACCTCCAAATTCATCGCTCATTATCATATTATCAATATCTCCCCCGGATTCATCGAGAATCATTATAATATCAATATATTCCTCCAGAATCACTAGGTATCATCATAATATTAAAAGATTCTTCCAAATTCATCGAGCATCATAATAATATCAATGTATTCCTTTGGATTCACCGATCATCATCATAATATCAACATATTATTTTGAATTTACCAGGCATCATCATAGTATCAACATATTCCTCCCAGATTCATCAACATCATCATAATATTAACATAGTCCTTCGAATTCACTAGGCATCATCCTAATATCAACAAGTCTCCCAACACAATAATATACATCCACATGCATAGCTGAATAAATAAACATACACGAAAGTTCACAATATAAGAAAATAGGGATGTTGGATAGCACTTGTCAGTTTACATTACTAATAAGTACCACACATAATATGAGTGTGAACAACACATAAGTATTTAGATGACAAGCCCATAAATCATACTTAAATTGTTACTCAAGTCATGATCACAATATAATCCAACAACCAAGTTTACTAAACATAATCCCAATACGTACATTAATCACTCATCGAGAATCTAGGACACTAAGGATTTGATAGTCCAACTTATGGTGGATCAAGTCCCACTTCTAAATCTTGAGAATGCCAAGCTTACTAACGCAAGTCTAGTTTCTACTACAAGATCCTTCTTAAGTCAACCCAACTCCAAGGTCATTTCCTATCTAGGCATTATATAGGTCAATACACTCCTAAGGATAGAGAGGTATACCATTCATGTCCACTTAGAACAACTATTGTGTTCTCACACTTGTCATGTGACCACAAATAAGCTAACCAAGGTCCTAGACTAAGGTTTAAATATCATGCCTTACAAATTAATAGCCTATAGAAATCAATAAATCCCAAGTTCACCATTTAAATTAACTATCATCTAAATTTCCTGCCTAATCTCACAAGATATCAATAATTACATTACAAACAAGATCAATCCAGTTTACTTGTAAGCCTAACCTTCCTTGAGTCCAAGAAAATCATGAAGCAATGAGTTTTTCCTTTCCCTTCCATAAAGCTTCCTCTTCCACAAGCAATGCTATCAACAATACCATCTAAGCATTACAATAAAAATGACAATACCATTTGTGTCACCATTATTCCATGGGTTTAAATTGGACACCAAAACCCAAATTGGGTTTTACCCTTGGAAAGAAGTTTCCAAGACTAACCCATAACCTAACTATCTTTAGAGAGTTAAAACCCTTAAGTAATTTGAGTCAATCACTCAATTTTGGGACAACAATTGACCCTTAATGATTTAGGGGTTTTGAGTCAAGAAATCAATACCAAATTAGAGAAATCCTTAGATTGTAGGAAAAATCAATCACACAAATTTTTTAAGCTCCAATTTAACCCATAATACACACTTAGAAGGTTTTACACTCTGTTAGGTTTTATAGGTTAAGTGGGAGGAGCAAAATGGCCAAAATTTATGCAAGATAGCACTTAAATATAGACCAACTAGCTCTTTGATGGTGCGGTTATGGACTTATAGTCGCACTTTCTTCGCTATTTTCATGGAACCTCGATTCATGCTATGCATGATTGGTTCCAAGCTTTGGCTAATTCCTTGGGATGCATCCGGGGTCTATTTCAAATAAATAAGATATGAAACCCCATAATTTTTTGCGTTTTGGATATGCCGGCAAAGTTAGATTTTGTATATGAAGCTATTTTACTAAAGTTTTTGCTTAATGGTCAGTTAGGACCAACGAAGACTTCAAATTGAGAAAGTGGTTCTAAAACCTAAACGAACCATTAGGTAGCCAAACTATCTGTCCCCGTAAGTTATTAATGACTTAGAACAACTATGGAGAAGCTCTATCAGAGGAAGTAAATAAGAATATGGATAATGACCTAAAGGGTCATTACAGTTTCCCTCGTGTACCAGTTATAGAGTTGGGGTAGTTCCCTAGATCCTAGGGAAAGGTTTATTTCTTACCTTAGATCTCAAAGGCTAATCTCTATCGGGCAATCTATATTTATGATCTCATATATTTTGCTTCTCTGACTTTTTACTAAGTTTTCCCCTCATTTTTTTTGTAAAAATCGCTAAAAGATATCTTATCACTTGGTCTGAGTTAAATATTTTTAGTCAGATGGTCCTTATTTATAGTTAGTCTCAATGGTAAATAAGTTTCCTGAGGTCTTTCCGAATGATCTTCTTAGTATTCCTCCTAATTAGGAAATAGAGTTTGGTATTGCTTTGGTTCTGGACACTCATCTAATATCTATTCCTCCTTCTAGAATGGTACTAGGTGAGTTGAGAGAACTCAAGGAGAAACTTAAGGATCTTCTATATAAGGGGTTTATTCATCCTAGTGTATCTCTGTGGGGTGCACCGGTGTTGTTCGTGTGCAAGAAGGATAGTTCCCTTCGGATGTGCATTGACTATCGGTAGTTGAATAAGGTAATGATCAAGAACAAATATTCTCTTACAAGGATAGATGAATTTTTTTGATCAGTTGTAAGGTGCCAAGTTCTTTTCTAAGATGGATCCTTGGTTCAAGTATTATCAGCTTAAGATCAGGGAGGAGGATATCCTTATTATAGCTTTTCATACTTATTATGGGCACTTTGAATTCTTTGTGATGTTAGTTGTTTTGAATAATAACCTGACAAAATTTATGGATCTGATGAATAGGGTTTTTAGACAGTTCTTAGATATCTTTTCCATTGTATTTATTGTTGACATTCTGGTTTATTCTAAAAGTGAGGTGGATCATGATAATCATCTTTATAGGGTATTACAGACCTTAAAAGGACAACAATTGTATGCCAAGTTCTCCAAGTATGACTTTTCATTGAACGCTATGACTTTTTTTGGTCATATTATTTCTAGCGAAGGGATCATAGTGGATCTGCAAAAGTGGTTGTAGTTAAAAGGTGGCCTAGACCCATGACTCCAACTGACATCTGGAGCTTCTTGGGTTTGGCTAGGTATTATTGGCAGTTTATGGAGAGATTTTCAATAATAGCTGGTTCTTTGACTATGTTGACTCAGAAAAAGGTAAAGTTTTCTTAGTCGGATGCTTATGAGGGGAGTTTTGAGAAGTTGAAAGATAAGCCGACTTCGGCCCTAATTTTGACTTTGTTGGAAGGCAATAATGGGTTCGTTGTCTATTGTGATGCATTTTGAGTAGGTCTTGGTTGTGTTTTGATGTAGCATCGGAAGGTGATTTCCTATGTTTCCAAACAGTTGAATATGCATGAGAGGAATTATCCTACTCATAATTTAGAGTTATTAGAGGTGGGTTTTTCATTAAAAATCTAGCGGCATTATTTGTATGGAGTACACGAAGATATATTTTCTAATCATAAGATTCTACAATATATGTTCACTTAGAAGGAGCTAAATCTCATGCAGAGGAGATTAATGGAGTTTCTCAAAGACTATGACATGAGTCTTCACTATCACCCAGGTAAGGTTAATATGGTTATTGATGCTCTTATTAGGTTATCTATGCAGAGGGTGGCTCATGTAGAGGAAGGAAAGCTAGAAAAGGTGTGGCTAATCTTAGAGTTTATTTTTTTAACTCCGAAGATGGTAGGGTAATGATGTAGAAAGTGGTTCGATCATCTCTTGGAGTAGAGTTTAAGGAGAAGCAAGTTTTAGATCCTATATTGATGATAGTAAAGAGTAATATGGGTATGCAAAAGGTAATAGTATTTAAGATTAATGGAGATGGTACTTTACAATACCAAGAAAGGTTGTGTCTTCCTGATGTCTATGGTTTACAACAAAGGATCTTGGTTGAGGCGCATAAATTGTGCTATGTTGCTCATCCTGGCTTGATAAAAATGTGTCATGATCTTAAAGAGATGTATTGGTGGAATGGTATAAAAAAGGATATGGCTAATTTTATGGCCAAGTGCTTGGTGTGTCAATAAGTTAAAGTTGAACACATGAGGACTGGTGGGTTGTATAAAGAGATTTTTTATCCAAAATAAAAATGGGAGGTAATCAATATAGATTTCGTTACCATTCTTCCTCGGTCTCAGAATTAATATGATTTGATTTCGTTTATCATGGATAGGATGACAAAGTCTGCTCACTTTTTGCCAGCGAGGAATACCTTTTCCGTGGAGGATTATACAAAACTATATATTTAGGATATTGTGAAGCTTCATGGGGTACCTATTTTTATTATCTGTGATCATGGTACACAATTCTCATCTTATTTCTGGTGGTCTTTCAAAAGGGATTGGGTAAAAAAATGAGTCTAAGTATTGTTGTTCATCCTTAGATGGATGGGTAAGCAGAAAGAACTATTAAGACATTCAAGGATATACTTTGGGCATGTGTGGTTGATTATGGTGACAGTTGGGCTGAGCACCTACCTTTGGTAGAGTTTTCTTACAACAATAGTTATCATTCTAGTATTGGTATGGCCTCTTTTGAGGAATTGTATGGTAGGAGTTATAGATCTCCTATTGGTTGGTTCAAGCTCGGTGAGGTAGATATATTCTGTTTAGATTTGGTCTATCAGGCTATGGAAAAGGTGAAGGTGATTCAGTATAGGCTTAAGGCTGCCAAAGTACCCAAAAGTCCTATACAGATGTAAGGCATTAAGACTTGTAGTTTGAGGTTGGGGATAAGGTGTTCCTCAAGGTATCTCCCGTAAAGTGAGTAATGTGGTTTGGCAAAAAGGGAAAGCTCAATCCTCGCTATATTGGTCCATATGTGTTTTTATGAAGGGTTGGAAATGTTGCTTACGAATTAAAGTTGCCTTCTAGCTCGAGCTCGATTCATCCATATTTTATGTCTCTATGTTGAGAAAGTGGCTTGGTGATCCTTCTTCGATTGTTCCTTTGGGGGGATTGGGTATCTCAGACTCTCTGTCTTATGAAGAGTTCTTGGTTGAGATCTTGGATAGGCAGGTTTTTCTAGTTTGAACCAAGGATGTGGCTTCAGTTAAGGTTTTGTAGAGGAACCAGAAGGTGAGAGAACCTACATGAGAAATGGGGAAGGACATGAAGTCCAAGTACCCACATCTATTTTCTGCTCCTGGGATTTGTGCGGAAGGTATGTGTCTTCAACACATCTTTATTTTCTAAGTTTGTTAAAGGAAAGATTAATATATTTTCCTCTTTGTTAAAAATTGGAAATAAGTTTGATAATGCAAATGACTCATGCGTGTGGTTACCCCTACATTATCCGTCATTAGGGGACAAATATTCCTAGTGGGAGGGACTAAACACCCTAGTTTCTGGACCTTAGAAAATATCCTGGAATTCTACTCTCTGGCTCTAATATGATTCATGGGTACGAGCCATATGCTGGGGTACGAATGGTATGGTCCATTCGTATGCTGACCAGTGTTGGTTGGTGGGATGGATTTTGGTCACTAGAATGGGTATGACTTGAATGGTACGAGTCGTATAGTTGGATACAGATCATTTGGATTGGGTTTTCCTTAGCTTAATCTTAGACTTGGTAACTTAAGTTGGATCTAATTACAAATGGCTCACCATGAGTCATAAACCAAGGTACGAGTCATACCCAGGACTCATATAGTGATCAGAGTTCAATCGTCTAGTGGATTTTATTCTACCAGGGATACGATTGAAGGGTAAGGATCAAATGATATCAATATGACTTGGGTAGGATAAGTCATACATGGTATAGTATGGGGTCCAATGGTTGAGGCTTTGCATACGAGTGTTGGGTACCACTCATATCGAAGGGTACAACTCATGAGGGTCAGTGTACCCCTGTGATGGGATTTTTGTGCAACAAAAGTTGGGGTAATCTGGACATTTACCCACTTACCTTAATAAGCCCCCACGACTTGTAACTCACTTGGGAGGTTATTTACCCTATTATTCTATTTATTAACACTTAGAAACTCTTCCTAAACACTCTATAATTCTCTCAAGAGCTTTTGGGCAAGAAAGCTAGGGTTTCAACTAGAGGACTAACTTAGGGATCTTGTTAGTGGTTTCTCTCTATCTACCTTGTCAATTAAGGCATGTTCTCTTCCCTCACTATTAGTTCCAATTAAAGGCATGTTTTTATGAATGATTTTCATGATTTCATTGTTGTATGATTTTAGGTTTTCAACTATGATTTGAGAGTTTTGATTATAAATGATTGGTTAAGGTTTCCTATGGTTTTAATTATGTATTTATATGCTTAATTGGTGGATTTGGATAATTGGATTGCATTGGAATGGTTAAATGGTACTTGGAATTGGTTTTGGTTACATTATGCCCCCAATATGTTTGACAAAATGCCTATAAGGATGTTTTCATTACATTTACTATTTTTAATGGAACTCTAGCTTGTTTTAAACTTGGTAAAGGAATTATGCATGGTTTAAATAGTTTGGAAAGGTAAAAAGGCTAAATGGTTATGCTTTTGGGGTACATAAAAATCTTCCAAGTAGTTTAATATAGTTAATAGAAGGGTACATAGAATACCTTAAACCTATATATGGTTGGCTATGGATAAAACTTGCAAGTATAGTCATACGATACAACTAAAAATGGCCTTGGCTAAAAACGGTTAATGGATTGGTTGGTTTCTTAGAGATGGTTTTAATTGGGAAATAATAGAGGGATGTGTAGCAAAGCCATGGAAGGTGGAAGTCCCGGGGGACCAAAACTGGAAAGTCATATTTGCCAATGTAAGGTTTGGTCCACGTGACTGTGTGCATGATGTCACACTTTATATTTAGGGAATGTACTATTCATACCAGGTTTTCTTCCCTGGTTGTGCTGCTTCACGGACTGTGGCCCATTCAACAGAGGGCTAAATCTATATAGCCCATAAGTAGTATAAGACGGCAAACTACATAACCCAGTAAAGGTTTTAATGGCATGCTATACCTGATTCCCTTTCCCAGCATGGTTCTATATATATATATATATATGGTTTGTGTATATGGATGGTTGTACTTGGTTTTATGAATGACATTATTTTATCCTTATTTTTAGTTCATGCTAGCGTTCACCCGCTAACCCATCTTCAGGCGGCTGTATACCCATGTTATGCAGGAATCGGTCATTCTACTCCTCCTACATAGTGATTGACCCAGGGATAGCTATTGGATTCAAGTAGTGAGCTTCCATCTTTCAGGAAGGATCCATTTCATGCCATGGATATTTTTAGACATTTTTATTTTTTTCTGGATATTGGTTTTGGATATGGTTGGGTGCATGTCCGAGCCGGATATTCTTACTCTTTTGGTTAGAGGCTTTGTAGTAATGTTATGGGTTTGTATGGGAGGAATTGGTGTTGGTCTCGGCCTTAATATTGGCATTTGTATTGGGGTTGACATCAGTGGACATAGTTTCTCAATGTTCCATCGTATTTCATTTTGTGATTAATCATATAATGTTTTGGAACTCATTTAGTTATGGCTTGGTTTAGGGCCCTTAGTTTGGTATTGGTTTGTCTTGGTGGTTTGGTTGGTACGGTTTGGTTGATGGGATGACTTGGTAGGGTTGGTTTTGGAGTAGACCTTTCCCAAAGTCAGTTTTTGTCCAGTTACACTATCGTGTTATATGTTTGAAATTCAGTCAACTCAAGGCAGGCGGCTGGAGGTTTGACATCACTTTAATTAAATTTGAATCTCTATCCTCCTCTTTTTTACTACAATATTGGCACACAATGGATGAGGAGGGATCCCCCGCGGCAATATCGGCATCCTTTATGTGCCAACCCCTAGCTAGACTAGCCACTTGATCTATCACACTTTTTCCAATTCTATAAGGCAATTAATAAGGGATCCTATGGATGCATTGTCCACTATGGCTTTTTTGACTTGGTCCAACACCCTATAGAATATCTGGAGGAGCATCTTCTTTGGTACCCATGGTTTGGACATTTCATAAGCTTCTCCTTTAATCTCTCCCATGCTTCATACAAAAGCTCTCCATTGTGTTGATGAAAATTTGTGATTTCATCACACAATTGCAACATTTTTTATTGTGGGAGATAATGATCTAACAAAGCATTAGTAAGTTTGCCCCACAATGTGATGGACACGACGGGAAGAGACCTCAACCACAATATTGCCTCACCCATTATATTGAACGAGAATAGACATAAATGGATAGATTCTTATGAGATATAAGCAACTTCAAATTGTGAGCATATTTCCACAAAATTTCTCAAATGACGTTTGGTATCTTCATATGGTTAACCTCCGAACAAACCCTTCATATAAATCAAGTAGAGCATGACACTTGTAACATAAAATACTTTATTTCCCTCATTAGGGAGAATACGGATGGCACTACCATGTTACTCATCACTAAGATAATCCATTAATTCAACAAGTTTATATGATGGGTAGTAGATGATCCCTTATTGACTCATGGTTATTTGGAAGAAGTAATAATCGCCTAATCAATAACAACAACAAAAGTGAAATACAATACCATGGGTGAACCCAAAGACACTATCAACACCACACAAGTGAAAACTAAGTTTCACTCGCTAGCAACGGTGCCATTTTGATCATGATCACCTATACCATAGTTTTTGTGTAGGAAGATTATTGTCAAATATAATAACCCAACTTGAATTGGGGTCAAATCCACAAGGAGTTTAACTAGTATTCGAATATTATATGTGTTGGAAGCTACTGAGTATTTACCCACAATGTAAACATAAAGAAAGATATAAATTAAAATTGGGGGTATGGTTGGAATGGTTGTTTAGACAAAATTCAATCAAACTACCACTTTAACGCAACAATCTTCAACAAAATTCCAATAGGAGAATAGTCTTGGGATTATTCTTTCCTAGGGGCAAAAAGTACATGGGTACATTCAAATTCTAGTCAAGGAATAGTGGGTAGGTTAGGTGTGGGGCTTTGGTGTTAGGTTTTCAACTAAATACCAAAAATATTACCCATGGGTTCTTTTGAATACCATAAGGGTGTGTCAAACAAATCAACCCAAAACTTCAATTGGGCATCTCTATTTCTATAAAGATACCCAATACCATAGGAAATTCACCATCAATTCATATTTCTAAGACACTGTAAATGAATAGGATAATCATCTAATTCATTGTTCACTAATTCTTGTCACCCACATCCCCCTTTCAAAGTTAATGTGGGATTTAGGGAAATTAGGGCTTTCACCCAAAATGTCTGTTTAACAATTAAGTATTAGTGAAACCTACATCATCAACTAATAATTTGAATTTAACAATAAAAACCTACACATATTTGTACCCTATTTAAACAGAATCTTAATTTAAGTGTTTAGCTACTCATGAAAGTAGGGAAAAGAGAATTACCCAAATTGACATTCATTTCCTCCATAGAAAATAAAGTAAGAGAGTAATCCCAAAGTTCTAAACTCAAATTACAAATAGAAATATCTTTTTGAAATATTTAATAACAATTTTTGTCTTTCACTAATTGGAAATTTTCTCTCTCTATGAGCTTCAAAAATGGTTGGAAGATGATTCTCAAGTGAAAGGGTTTTGCCTTTTGAGAATTAGAGTCAACTATAGGAAATTACAAGTCTTCCCCTAGGCTTTTCTACTCCATCGCAATTTCCATTACTTGCTCGCGATCGCAACTACTGTGATCACATTTAACCTATCGCAATTGCCATGCTTTGACTAAGGTTTGACTGGCCGCGATCGTAGCCTTAGGTGAGGTTGATCCCAACTCTGCATTTTCCAGCTCTTGCACTAATTTGCCCATTTTGTTCCCTTTTTAGCACACTTTACTTATGTTCTTCTATTTACAGGTGAACCCCCAAAGTATGGAATTCAGTGCATTTAAATGACAAGTATGCCTCAATAACACCATTTAACCATCGTAGTGTGCATAAATTTTGATGTAAATGAGTGGTAAATTTACCACATATCATCTATCCTCTGCGATGTTGGTGCGGCATGGAGGATAGTCTTTATGATATTGGCATGTCATGCCAAGGCCAAATTTTCATGTAGTTTTGTTTTTATTCATTTGGGTGAGAGGCTTTTTGGTATTTTCACCCATGTACGACCCTTAAACATAAAATAGACTTATTTTAATCAGTTTTTCAAAGATCAATTGATCCCTTTAACACTCAAATCTCAAACCTAAGAAAAGCTTAAAGGTTTCACTATGCATTCATTCTCTGAGATCCAAACTCCGGATTGCTTTTAAATTCTTATGTATTTAAAGCATGTATCTCTTCCCTATAGCTTATTTTGTTAACATAATATAATTAATTACTACCCACATGAATTTAAATGTTGGTTTTTCAATTGGGTTGAGGGCTTTCGGATGATATTTCGTAGAATTATTTTTCAATGGTTTTTATGGACTATTTATGCTTTGAATTGATGGTTTTGAAATAATGGGGTGCATGGGCATGGTGGATTGGAATGAGGGTTATGGAATTCCCCTAAATTGATGATTTTGGTTTAGAATTGGTATTAACCTCAACCTCACTTTATGAATTGATTTTGAAATATGGATACATGTATATTGAAACCACTTTTGGAACTATTCCATTGCATTAATGGCTAACTTGAATACAAATGGTTTTGGAAAGGCCTTGGAGGCCATATTTTGATTTTCAAATTGAAACTACATGGGTCGTGGAATTCCCCCAAATTGATTTCATAAATTACGTAGGTCATGGCATTCCTCGAAATTGATTTGATAAATTATGGGGGTCGTGGCATTCCCCTAAATTGATTTGATAAATTACGAAAGTCATGGCTTTCCACTAGGTTGATGATAACTGGATTGGCATAATAATATTAGTTTGCAAGCATAATTAGAATGACAATACCAACGGTATGTGCCTTAATAGATGATTTTTAGTTGAAATGGAATGTGTAAATGTTTACGTTGGGCTTAAAGGGGGTTGTATTGCTCATCATGAAGGTGGAGGCCTGAGAGAATATTACAGAAACTTATGTTTGACGGCGTGGGGGTTGGTGTTAATGACTGTGTGCATCTGTCACACTTTATATACATTTGTATCTTGGATTGATGTGGGTCAAGATAATTCCCTAGTCTTCCTTGATACCTCTGGTTCATGTGGCTAACACGCATTGGGGCTCTTTCCATGGGGGGAGCCAAACCCATATAGCCTGTGGGTGCCTTTATGATAGTTGAAGCTACACAGTCTAGGGTAATGATTTTTAACTCTCATGATAAACCTTATTCCCTATCTTTACATATATATATATATATATATATATATATATGAATATATTTATAAGATTTTGAATGATTTTGGATAGATTGGATCATGGCATTATTTTACCCCTTATCCCTAAGTTACATGCTAGCTCTTACCTTACTAACCATACTAAGACTCTACATTGTTTCATAATATAGGGTATGGAGACACTTCTTTTACCCTTGTGTAGCTTTCGGTAGATTAGCATGCTTGTCGAGTCACATTGAAGTAGTGAGCTTCTATTCTCTGAAAGGCCAATCATTTTATAGTTTGTTTCTCTTATGTTTTAAATGATTTTTAGGGTCCCTTTTTGGCTATAGTCGGGGCATGTCCCGACCTAGATGATGTTTAGTTTTGTTAGAGGCTTTTATGGATAACTGTAGATTGGGTATTGCTAAATTCTTAGAACCCCTACCTCAATTCATTTATCTATTATTTATTACTATTTTATTTACTTTTGCATTATTTGTATTATTACGTCATGCTTATGAGGTTAGGCAATGGGGTCGATCTTCAGTCCATGATGAACTTGAGATACCTCTCCCGGACAGGCCCTGGTTTGGGTCGTGACAATCTTGGTATTAGAGCACAATTTAGAGTCATTAGGTATCCATAAATCCATATCGAGTAGAGCTCTTTTTATGGGTATGTAGTGCTCCATACTTAAAAGGAGGAGGCTATAAGGCATTTAGGAATGTTTCCCTTTCTTGTGTTCCATTTTTGGGCCATAGGCGATCTCTGGTTTGAGTTGGACTTGAGATACCTGACACGACTAGGCCCTAGTCCGGGTCATATCAGCCCTTCTTTACAATTGGTTCCTATGGTTAATGATTTTCCTAAGGTATTTTTTGATGATCTTCCTGGTATTCCTCCTGATATAAAAATAAATTTTAGGATTGGTCTTCTACCAAGTACATGTCCTATTTTCATCTCCCTTATAGGATAGCTCTAGCTGAGTTGAAGGAGATTGAGGAGAAATTAAAGGATCTTCTTGATAAGGTTTTCCTTCACCCTTAGTGTTTCTCTGTGGGGTGCTCCCATGTTTTTCGTTCATAAGAAGGATGGGTCTCTTCAGATATGTATAGACTATCGACAATTGAACAAGGTTACAATGAAGAATAAGTACCCTCTTCCTAGGATTTATGATCTCTTTAAAAAACTCCAAGGTTCTAGATTTTTCTCTAAGATTGATGTTCGATAGGGTTATCCTTAGTTGAAGATTTGGGAAGTCGATATTCCCAAGATAGCTTTTCAAACCCGATATGGTCACTATGAATTTTTGGTTATGTTTTTTGGTTTGACTAATGCCCTGGTTGTATTTATGGATCATATGAATCGGTTGTTTAGGCCATTTTTGGATATAATTGTGATACTATTTATTGATCACATCTTGGTGTATTCTAAGAGTTAAGAGGATCATGCCAATCACCTCCGAATTGTGTTGTAGACTCTTAAGGATTAGAAGTTGTATTTTAAATTTTCTAAGTGAGAGTTGTGGTTGGATGCCATGATTTTCCTTGATTATGTTGTCTCTAGAAAGGGGATCAAGGTGGATCCACAGAAAGTTTAGGCAGTTAGAAAGTGGCCTAGACCCACGACTCCAATCAACTTTCGAAGCTTCTTCAGCTTGGCTACGTATTATAGGAGGTTTATGGATACTTTTTCTTCTATTCCTGCCCTATTGACGAAGTTGACTCAAAAAAAGGTTAAGTTCATATAGTCTGATGCTTTCGATGGTAGTTTCAAGAAGTTGAAGAATAAGTTGACTTCTGCACTAATTTTGACCCTGCCCGAGGGTACGAACAGTTTTGTTGTAATCTATGATTTATCCTTGTCGGACTGGGCTGTGTGATGAAGAAGCATACTAGAGTAGTCGCCTATGCTTCCAGACATCTTAAGGTTCATGAAAGAATTATCCAACACATGACTTGAAATTGTTGGCTATGGATTTTTCTTTAAAGAATTGGCGTTATTACCTATATAGGTATATGTGGACATTTATTTTAATCATAAGAGCTTGCAGTACATATTTACTCAGAAGTAGTTTAATCTTTGATCTTCAGTATCATCCAGATAAAGCTAATGTAGTTATTGATTCTCTTATCAGGTGATCTATGGGGTACTTATCGTAGGTGGAGAGGAAAAACGAGGATTGGTGAAGAATATTTATTTGTTGACTAATTTGAAAGTTCATCTCTTAGATTTTGAGGATGGAGGGGTTATTGTTCAATAGGTGGTTAAATCATATCTTGGTTCTAAAGTAAAGAAGAAGTAGGCTTTGGACCTTATTCTTAGGTAGATTAAGAGAGATGTGGGTTAGCAAAGGGTTTTGGCTTTTGAGATGTGTGGTAATAGAATCTTGAGATATCAAGGTAAATCATGTGTTCTTAATGTTGATGGGTTACAAGAAAAGGTTTTGATTGAGGCTCATAAGTCAAGGTATATATTTCATCCAGGTTCAAAAAATATGTATCACGATTTGAAAGAGATCTATTAGTGGAACAATACAATATAAAGAGAAATGTGGCTAACTTTGTAGCTAAGTTTATGGTTTGTCAGCAATTGAGGGTTGAACACCTGAGGCCGAGTGGTATGTCTCAAGATATCACATTGCATGTGTAGAAGTGGGAGATAATCAACATATTTTTTGTTATAGGTCTTCTGCGGTCTTGAAATCAGTATGATTTGATTCGGGTCATTGTAGATAGGATAACTAAGACTGCTCATTTTTTACCTGTAAGGACTAACTACTCTGGAAAGGATTATGCTAAGTTATTTATTCAGGAGATTGTGAAGTTGCATTGAGCGATGGTTTCCATTATTTTAGACAAAGGTCCTCAGTTTTGTCTTATTTTTGGCATTTATTTCTGAGAGGTTTAGGGATTAGGGTGAACCTTAGCACCGTTTTTCCCCTCAAATAGATGGATAAGCAGAGAGGATTATTCAAACCTTAGAGGATATTCTAAGGGCTTATGTTATTGATTTTGGAGGTAATTAGGTGGATCACTTACCTCTCATTGAGTTTGCATAAATCAATAGTTATCAATAGAGTATTCAGATGGTTCCATTTGAGGCTCTGTATGGTCGGAGGTGTACATCTCCTATTGGGTGGTTTGAGGTTGGTGATACTAGGTTGTTCGGTCTTGACTTGGATCAGTAAGCCATGGAAAAAGGGAAAATGATTAGGGAAAGCCTTAAGATTTCTCAAAGTTGCTAAAAGTCATATGCAGATGTGAGTCAAAGGGAATTAGACTTTAAGGTTAGTAACTGGGTATTCCTAAAAGTCTCTCCTATGAAAGGAGTGATGAAGTTTGGGAAGAAGAGGAAGCTCAGTCCCTATTATGTTGGGCTATGGAGAGTTGGGAATGTTTCCTATGAGTTAGATTTTCCTGTGAGTTTTGGTTTTATTTATCCCATACGTCATGTTTCGATATGGAAAAAGTGTGTAGGTGACCCTTCTTTTATAGTGCCTATTAAGAATGTTTGTGTTTTGGATTCCTTGTCTTATGAGAAAGTCTCAATTAAGATATTGGATAGGCAAGTTCATATATTGAGGACAAAGGATGTAGCTTCAATAAAGGTTCTTTGGTGAAACCAATGAGTAGAAGAAGTTACTTGGAAGCTAAAGAAGATATGAAGGCTAAGTATCCGTTCTTGTTTCCCCGTGTGGAATGAAGATTCTTAAGGTATGAGTTATGTTTCCCTCATATCGTTTCTCGAGTTTATCATTTGATACTAATGTATTCTTGTTATTCTCTTACTAAAAGCATCCTAGCTCATCATTCAAGGATGAATGATTCTAGGGGGGTAATGTAAAACCCTTAAAACTTTGATAATTTTATTTTTCACCTTCTCGTATAAAAAACATCAATGTTTGACTTAAATTATGTTGAGGTATGCTAATAGGGTGCCTCGAAAGAGTCTCGAAATTTTCAAAGAGGGTCCAAGGTCATTTTGGAATTCTGAGGCAGTGAGCCTTCACGCTATTAACATGTCGATAGCTACCCTTCACGATATGGGTGTGGCATGTAGGATAGTCTCCGTGATATTAGTGTGCCACACCAAGGCCAAATTTTCATTTAGTTTTATTTTTATTCATTTGGGGTGCGGGGCTTGTGGGTCTTTATATCCATGTACAACCCTTAAACATAAAATAGACTTACTTTCATATGTTTTTCAAAGATCAATTGCTCCTTTTCACTCTCAAATCTCAAAACCAAGAAAAGCTTAAGGGTTTCATTGTTCATTCATGCTCTGAGTTTCAGACTCTGAATTGCTTTTAAATTCTTATGTATTTAAGATATGTATTGCTTCCCTATGATTTATTTTATTAAAAGCATGTGTTTAATTGTTACCCACTTGAATTTAATTGTTGGTTTTCCAATTGGGTTGAGGGATTTTGGATGTTATTTGGTTGAATTGCTTTTCCATGGTTTTTATGGACTATTCATGCTTTGGATTGATGGTTTTGAACTAATAGGGTGCATGGGCATAATGGATTGCAATGGGGGTCATGGCATTCCCCCAAATTGATGATTTTTGTTCGGAATTGGTATTAAACTCAACCCCTTTTAATGAGTTGATTTTGAAATATGGACATATATATAATGAAACCACTTTTGGAACTATTGCATTGCATTAATGGCTAAATGGAATACAAATGGTTATTGAAAGGCCTTGATGGCCATGTTTTGATTTTCAAATTAGAACTTCTAGGGTCATGGCATTCCCCTAAATTGATTTGATAAATTATGGGGGTTATGGCACTCCCCCAATTTGATTTGATAAATTATGAGTTTTGTGGCATTCCCCTGGGTTGATGGATAATTGGAATGGCATAATGATATTAGTTTGCAAGTGTAATTGGTATGACGTTACCAACGGTATATTCCTTAATGGATGGTTCTTGGTTGAATGAAACGGGAATGTGTAAATATTTTAATTGGGCTAAAAGTGGGTTGTGTAGCTCACCGTGAAGGTGGAGGTCCTGAAAGACCGATACTGGAAACCCACGTTTATTGGCGTGGAGGTTGGTATTAATGACTGTGTGCATGTGTCACACTTTATAAACATTTGTATCGGATTGACGTGGGGTCAAGGGCATTCCATTATCTTCCTTGATACCTCCGGTTTGTGCGGCTAACACGCAGTGAGGCCCTTCCGGTGGGAGGAGCCAAACCCATATAACTCATGGTACCTTTATGATAATTGAAGCTATACAATCCAAGATAATGATTTTTAACTACCATGCTAAACCTTGTTCCCTATCCCGATATCTGATTTATATATATATATATATATATATATGTATACGCATATGTGTATATGGTTTTTGAATGATTTTGGACTGAATGGATCATGGCTTTATTTTTATACCTTAACCTTGAGTAACATGCTAGTGCTTACCCCGCAAAACGTCTAAGGATGCTACATTGTTTCATAACATAGGGTCCAAAGATACTTCTTTTATTCCTATGCAGTATTAGGTGGATTGGCACGCTTTTCAAGTTTCTTTGAAGTGGTGAGCTTCCATTTTCCAAAAGGCCCATTATTTCATAGCTTTTTCCCTTATGTTTTAGATAATCTTTTTTGTCCCTTTTTGGCTATAGTCGGTGCCATGTCCTGACCTAGATGATATTCATTTTTAGAGGCTTTTGTGGACAACTATGGTTTGGGTATTGTTGAATTCTTAGAACACCTACCTTGGTTCATTTATCCATCATTCATTATTGTTTAATTGGTTTTGGCATTGTTAGTATTATTACTTTGTGCTCATGTGGTTAGGTGATGGGGGTAGTCTCCGGTCCATAACAGACTTGAGATACCCATCACGGCCAGGCCCTGGTTTGGGTCATGACAATAATAGCATAAAAAGAAACAAAATCTCTCTCGACCGAAGTAAGTAGTAGTAGTAAAAGAGTGGATTAGTAATGGACAAGAGTCAATCTTGATCTAATTTCCAAAGTAGCACTTTTTGTTCTAAATGCTCATGATTCATTACATAAGGTGGTACGATTCCCATTATTAAACAAATCATTTAAAAAAAATAGGAATTTCTCTTAACTCCCTTTAAGGAAACTCCTTAAAACACCTTTTGGGACTTTATTAACCTATTATTCCTAATCAAGCACTCTTAAAATCTCTCTCAAACTGTCTTTCAAGCAAAAGGCTAGGGTTTTATCAGGATAATTAGTTAAGGCTTTCAAGGGTAGTTTCTCTCCGTATTTCTTGGTGTCTAAGACATGTGACTCTTCCCTCATTGTTATTTTACTAAAGGCATGTGTTAAATGTATAGTTTTCATTATTTTGTTATGGTTTTGAAATAAAAGTTGGGGGGTTTTTGTTGTTCATGGATAAATATTGTTTCTTATGGTTTAACTATGGTTTTCCTTATTTAAATTATGGTTTTGCACATGTGGGTGCATGGGGATAGTGATTTAATTGAGGGTTCATGGTTGAGCCCCCAAATTGGATGGGTTTCTGGTTTTGATGTTGGCATGCCCTCAACTTATTTGTGAAATTCTCAATGAGAATGATTTTGTCACATAATTTAACTATTATTGAATCCTTGCATTGCATAAATAGTTAAAGGAAAATCAATTAGTTTTGGTTTCTTTCATATGGTTTTGTAAATGCGTTGGTGGGCATGGTTTGACTATAAATGGTTTTGGTTAATTGGAAATGATAGAGTCTAATTTGGTTAAATGGTTTATATGGCATAAGGTGATAGACTTGTAAGCTCTAATATTGGTATGATGATACCAATGGTTAATGCGTAATTAAAAGACTCCATAATAAATGGTTGGGAAAGTATAAATGGTTTTAATATGGTCTTAAAGAGGGTCGAGTAGCAAAGTCAAGAAGGTGGAGATCCCGGAAGGACAGACACTGGAAACTCATATTTGTCGATGTAAGGGTGGTTTTGGTAAATGTGTGCATGATGTCACACTCTATATTTTAGGAGATGTAACATTTATCTTAGGTTCTTTTTTTATGGTTATACAGCTAACACATACTGGGGCCCTTTCAGTAGGGTGAGATAAACCCATATATCTCGTGGGTGGTTTTAGGATGATCAAGCAACTCAGCCCAGGTTAAGCCTTTAAATGCATAGTAGATCTTATTCCCTATCCCTGCATAATATATATGTATATATGTGTTGCATATGGTTATTTGAATTGGTTTTGAATAATGGCATTATTTACCTTTATCCCTATGTTACATGCTAGTAGTGTTCACTCTACTAACCATATTTGAGAGTTATATCTCCACAAGATGCAGGAACTGGCCATGCTACCATTCCTCCTACTCAGTGAATATGATTTGGGGACAGCTTTGAGTCAGATTGAAGTGGTGAGCTTCCATACTCTAAAAGATTCTATTTCATGCCATGGACTTTATTTTTTTTGTTATTTCTTTGGATATGGTTTTCACCTATGGTCAGGATCATGTCCCAATTGAACGTTCTTTGATTCTGGTTAGACGTTGTGTCAGACTATTATGGGCATGGGCGATGTCAGTATTAGTGTCAGCCTTGCTATTGGTATTAACATTAGGGTTGGCACTAGTTGTATATTTGGTTGAGGTTGTTGGATTATGATTATAGACTTGATTTAATGTTTTCGAATTATCATTGTTTTATGTTGTTATATGCTTAGACTTCATCCGATATATGGTGTAGGGTGGTTAATGGTAGGGTATTAGGGGTGATCTCCGATCTGGGTTAGACTTGGGATAACCGACATGACTAGGCCCTTGTTTGGGTCATGTCAGATTGGTATCAGAGCCCTAGGTTCATGGTCAATTGGGTGTTCGATAAAGACATGTCAAGTAGAGTCTCTTTTAATGGTAGGTAGCACGTCACACTCATACGGGATAGGCTATGAGGTATTTAGGAATGTTTCTCATTCTTGTGGTTTGTTTTCAATATGTAGAGTCTAAGGTCCTAAATTTTCCTCTAATTCTCATTTGTTCACCTTTAAGATCATGCCTCCCAAATGATCTAAAGATCATGGAAACTTATCTATCCCACTTAGGGCCAATGCTAATAGGACAAACTATGCTTATGGGGTCCAAACTCGGTCTAGAGGTCCAGTTCTTGATTATCCTCTAGAGTTCCACCAATCCCCTCCAGTCCTTCTTAAGTTCTTTAGGTTGATATGATCAATGTTAAATTTCATCAATCTATTCATATGTTAAGCCGAGTGGGGTACTTCTGTTAATCCATCTTTTGAGGCTACAAGAGTTAGCCAGTTTATGAGGTTGAATCCTCCTGTGTTCACCGGTGTTAAGGTTGAGAATGATCCTCATGGTTTTATTAATGAGATAGAAAAGATCATCTGCATTATGCAAGCTACTAATGTGGAAGGTTTGGAATTTTCTGCCTACTAATTAAAAGATGTAGCATACCAATGTATGAGGAATAGAAGCAGTTAAGGGGTGATGCTATTTATTTAGCTCTATGAGATAATTTCTCTAGTGCATTTCTAGACCACTTCTTTCCTCAAGAGTTGAGGGAGGCCAAGGCAGAAGAGTTTGTTAACTTAAAGCAGGGCAAGATATCAGTCAAGGAGTATGCCTTGAAGTTTCACCAATTGTCTAGGTATGCTCTAGAGTAAGTTTCTAGCTTGAGGGATAGAATGAAAAATTTCACTTTTGGGTTGTCTCGAGACTTGATTTTGGATATAAGGCTGCCTTATTGAACAAGGATATGGACATCTCTAGGTTGGTTGTGTATATGTAGCAGGTCAAAGAAGAGAAGAAAGAGCAGACTGAAATTGGGGAGAGGTAGAATAAGAAGTTTAGATTTTCTTATCAAGGTAATGGTCAATAGCAGAGTGGTAGGCATGGTGGAAAGTGGTCCAAGAAAAGGTGGGGCAATTCTGGGTCTCACTTGATGGCTAGTGATCCTTACCTAAATCCATCCAGTTACAGATGTTTTCAAAATTTTAATAATTATAGGGCACAGGGTTCCTAATCTTAGGCTAGTGGAGCCCAATCAGTGCCATCATATCCTCTTTATAAATTATGCAGACGATTGCATCGAGGTTACTATGATGACAAAAAGGACAAGTTCTTCAACTGTGGTAAGCTAGGGCACATAAATAGAAATTTCCCTACTGGTAAGGTTGCTTCTAGAGCAAACAAGGTTCCTGTTGCCTTTTTTTCAACTCTGACATCAAAGGGTACACCATCTGGCTCAGGCACTGGTCAGAAATAACTTTATGCTCTCACTATTTATTGGGAGTTTGAGGCATCACCTAATGTTATTACCTGTATATTAAAACTCTTTTATCGTGATGTGTACTATTTACGTTATTTGGCATCCACTCTTTCTTATGTGACCCTATTTATGGTTATGTATTTTAGTCTCGGTCCCAATTATATTCTGGACTACTTTTTTATTTCTTCCCCAGTAACTGATTTTGTGGTTGCTAGAAGAGTCTACAAGGGTTGTGTGGTGCCTGTGGGTGGTCAGGAGACCTTGGTTGATCTGTTTAAATTAGGCATGGTGGATTTTGATGTCATGTTAGAGATGAATTGGCTGCACTCATATGATGCTTTTCTAGACTATAAAACCTGTAAAGTCATTTTTAAATTCCCTAATGAGCCAGTTATTGAATGGGTGGGTAGTTTCCTTGCTTCTAAGGGAAGGTTTATACCTTATCTTTGAGCTTGGAGATTGATTTCCAAAGGGTGTCTCTACTATCTAGTCCGGGTTAAAGATTCTAACTCAGAGGGTCCTTCTTTACGTTTCATCTCGATGGTGAATGAATTTTCTAAGGTTTTCTCGAATGACCTTCCTGATGTTTCTCTCAATAGGGAAATTGATTTTGGGATAGATCTTATTCTAGACTCTCATCGTATTTCTATTCCCCCATATAGAGTGGCTCAAACTGAGTTGGATGAGCTTAAGGAGAAACTAATAGATCTTTTAGAAAATAGCTTTATCCCTCCTAGTGTGTCTCTATGGGGTGAACCAATTTTATTCATACATAATAAGGATGGTTTCCTTCGGATGTTTATTAAATACTGGTTGTTTAATAAGGTAACGATAAAGAATAAGTACCCTCTTCCAAGGATAAATGATTTGTTTGATCAGCTTCAGGGTGCTAAGTTTTTCACAAAGATTGATATTCAGTTTGGGTATCATCAGCTAAATATTAAGGAGGTAGATATCCTTAGATTGCCTTTCTTACCCGATACAGGCATTTTGAGTTCCTGGTTATGTCTTTTGGGTTGACTAATGCTCCAGCGATATTCATGGATTTGATGAATAAAATTGTTTATCATTTTCTGGATTTATTCGCCATTGTGTTCGTAGATGATATTTTGGTTTATTCAAAGAGTGAGGTGGATCATGCTAATCACCTACATATTATATTACAGACCTTAAAAAGCAGCAGTTGTATGCCAAATTTTCAAAATATGAGTTTTGGTTAAACGCTGTCACTTTTCTGGGTTATGTCATATCTAGTGAAGGGATCATAGTAGATTTACAGAGAGTTGCAGTGGTTAAGAAGTGGACTAGAACCACGATTCCAATTGATATTTCGAACTTCTTGGGTTTAGTTGGCTATTATAGAAGGTTGGTAGAAAGTTTCTCTTCTATAGCTGCCCCTTTGACTAAGTTGACTCAGAAGAAGGTGAAGTTTTTGTGGTCTGATGCTTGTGAGGATAGTTTTGAGAAGCTGAAGGATAAGATGAATTTGGCTCTATTTCTAACCTTACCTGAAAGCGCTAGTAGTTTTGTAGTCTATTGTGATATGTCCCATGTAGGGGTTGGGAGTGTTTAGATACAAGATGGCAAGGTGATAGCTTATGCTTTTAGACAGTTGAAGGTGCATGAGAAGAATTATCTAACTCATGACTTAGAATTGTTGGATATGGTATTCTTGTTGAAAATTTGGCATCACTATTTATATAGCATGCATGTAGATATCTTTTTCGATCATAAGAGCCTTTAATATATGCTTTGTTAGAAAGATATTAACCTAAGGGAAAGAAGATGGCTTGAGCTACTCAAGGATTATGACATGAGTCTTCACTACCATCCAGGTAAAGCTAATGTGGTTACTGATGCTCTTAGCAGGTTATCCATAGGAATTCTGTCTTCTGTGGATGAAGGGATGCGGGATTTGGTGAAAGATATTCACTGTTTTGCTAACCTTAGAGTTCATCTCTTGGACTCTGAGGATGGTGGTGTGTTTGTGCAAAAAGGGGAACAATCGTCTCTTGGTGCTAAAATAAAGGAGAAGCAAGTGTTGGATCCTATCTTGATGAGGATTAAGGGTGATGTAGGTAGGTAAAAAGTAGTTGCCTTTAATGTCAATAGTGATGGTACCTTGCGGTACTAAGGGAGATTCAGTGTTCTAGATATGTACGGATTGCAATAGAGGATCTTGGCTGAGGCGTATGAGTCGCGTTATATTATTCATCCTAGTTCGATAAAATGTATCATGACCTTAAGGAAATGTATTATTGGAACAGTATAAAGAGGAATACGGCTAGTTTTATGTCTAAGTTCATGGTGTGCCAATAGGTGAAAGTTGAGCACACGAGGCCCGGAGGATTGTATCAAGAAATTAAGTATCCTATTTTGAAATGCATGGTTATCAATATGTATTTTATTATCGGTCTTTCTCAATATTGGAATTAGTTCGGTTTGATTTGGGTCATCGTGGATAGGATGACAAAGGCTGCTTACTTCTTGCCAGTGCAGAAAATGTTTTTGGTAGAGTATTATGCAAGGTTGTACCTCTATGAGATTGTTAAGTTTCATAGGCTTCTTGTTTCTATCATATAGGATAATGGCACATAGTTTTAATCGTACTTTTTACGGTCATTTCATAAGGGTTTGGGGACTAAGATGAGTCTTAGTACGGCTTTCCACCCACAGTCAGATGGGCAAGCAAAAAGGACTATTCAGACATTGGAAGATATGTTTCGTGCTTTCATGATTGACTATTGTGGTAGTTAGGTTAAGCATTTGCCTCTTATAGAGTTTGCAAATACCAATAGCTACCACTCTAGTGTTGGGATGTCCCTGTTTGAAGCATTGTATTGTATGAGGTGTAGGTCTCCTATTGTGAGGTTTGAGGTTGGTAAGGTAGAGATATTTGTCCCAAATTTGGTTCACCAAACCATAGAGAAGGTGCAGGTGATTTGGGATAGGCTTAAAGCCACCAAAAGTCCTATGCAGATATGAGGCGTAGAAAGTTAGAGCTTGAGGTTAGGGATAGGGTGTTCTTGAAGGTTTCTCCCATGAAGGGAGTGGTGCTATTTGGGAATAAGGGGAAGCTCAGTCCCTGGTATGTTGGTTTGTATGTTTTGGGAAAGGTTGGTAATGTTAGGTATGAGTTGGAGTTGCCTTCTATTCTAAGCTCCATTCATTCGTTGTTCCACGTATCTATATTCAGGAAGTGTGTTGGTGATCCATAGCAGATTATACCTATTAAGGATATTGGTATTTTAGATTTTCTGTCTTATAAGGAGGTACCGATTCAAATCATGGATCGGTATTCATAGATTGTAGACCAAGGATGTAGCTTTGGTGAAGGTTCTATGGAGGAACCACAAGGTGTAAAAGTCTACATGGGAAGCGAAAAAGGATATCAAGTCTAAGTATTCATTCCTATTTCCCATTCCAAAAAATTATGTTTACGGTATTTATTGATCTTAACATCTTTGTTTTCTGTCTTGTGGGTAATAGTAGATTGTGAACTCCTTAATAATCTGTTTTCTATCTCAATAGTAAGCATAGAGATGTTTCGGGGTTTAATCATGCCAGTTAATACCTTATTCCATTATTCGGGGATGAATGATCCAAGTTAGGGAGAATTGAAACACCATGGGTTTTAGCCCTTGGAAAATTCATGAGTTTTGAACTCACTGTCCTAGTAACGACTCACCATATAAGTCATATGGTGTGGATACGAGTTAGGTGACCCTAGTCGTAGGGAGTCTAGTGGATGGTGGTTAGGATTCTACTATAGTTAAGATTAGGATGGTACGAGTCGTTAGGGGTGGTGATGGTTTATTTGGTCGGTCCTTTAATCAAATCAGTAACTTAGTGACTTGACTTGGCTCTGAGTACTAATGGCTCACTAAGAGCCTTAAGGATAGGTTATGGATGGTTAGGTTGAGTCGTATGTTGTCCAGTGTCCAATCCCTTTGGCTTCTGTTAGGGATACAACTAGACCATACGAGTCGTATGGTCTGGTAATGAGTAGGGCCATGGTATTGTATGGTGGATAGTATATGGGTGTCCGACTCACTGTCTTGGGGACAACTCGAGGGTAGGAGTCGTATGTTGTGGTCACGAGTCATGGGGGTCGACTCATAACCACCTACGACATTCTTACAGTTTTAAGTTGGGGGCATTCTGTACATTTCCCCTTTTAACTCCCTTTGAGGGCATGACTTAAAACACCTTTGGGACTTTATTAACCTATTATTTCCAATAAAGCACTCTTAAAATCTCTCTCAAACTATCATTCAAGCGAAAGGCTAGGGTTTTATCAAGATAATCAATTAAGGCTTTCAAGGGTGGTTTCTCTCTGTCTTCCTTGGTGTCGAAAGAATATGACTTTTCCCTCATTGTTATTTTACTAAAGGCACGTGTTTAATTTATGGTTTTCATGGTTTTGTTATGGTTTTGAAATAAAGGTTGGGAGTTTTGGTTGTTCAAGGATGAATATTGTTTCTAATGGTTTAATTATGGTTTTCCTTGTTTTTAATTATGGTTTTTCACATGTGGGTGCATGGGGATGGTGATTTAATCAAGTGGTCATAGTTGAGGCCCCAAATTGGATGGCTTTTTGGTTTTGATGATGGCATGCCCTCAACCGGTTTGTGAAATTGTCGAAGAGAATGATTTTTTCACATAGTTTGAATATTATTGAATCCTTGCATTGCATAAATGGTGAAAGGATCTTGATATGGTTTTGTTTGTTTTCATATGGCTTTCGAAAGGCCTGGGTGGCCATGGTTTGATTATAAATGGTTTTGGTTTATTTGAACTGATGAACTCTAATTTGGTTAAATGGTTTATATGGCATATGGTGATAGACTTGCAAGCTCTAATAATGGTATGACGATACCAATGGTTAATGCCTAATTAAAAGACTCTTTGGTAAATGGTTGGGAATGTGTAAATAATTTTAATATGGGCTTAAAGTGGGTCGAGTAGCAAAGATATGAAAGGTGGGGGGACCAAGGGGACTGACACTAGCAACTCATATTTGTTGATAAGAGGGTGGTCTTTGTGACCGTGTGCATGATGTCAGACTCTATATTTTGGGAGATGTACTAGTCATATCAGGTTCTTTTTCTCCGATCGTGTGGTTAACACGCACTAGGGTCCTTTTAAAAGGGGATATGAACCCATATAGCTCATCGGTGGTTTTAGGACAATCAGGATACTCAGCCCAGGTTAAGGCTTTAAGTGCATGCTAAACCTTGTTCCCTATCCCAACACGATATAAATATATATATGTGTTGCATATGGTTATTTGATTTGGTTTTGAATGATGGAATTATTTTATCTTTATACCTGAGTTATATGCTAGCGTTCACTCCGCTAACCTTCTTTGGGTGTTGTATCCCCATGCAATGTGGGAATCGACCATTCTACCATTCCTCCTGCTTAGTGACTTGAATTCGGGGACAACTTTGAGTTAGATTGACGTGGTGAGCTTCCATACTGCAGAAGACTCCATGTCATGATATGGACTTCTTTTTATTTTTGTTATTTCTTTGGTTATGGTTTTCACTATGGTCGGGGGCATGTCCCAATCGGACATTCTTTGATTCTGGTTAGAGGCTTTATAAGTCTACTATGAGCATAGGCGGTGTCGGTATTGGTGTCAACCTTGGTATTGGTAGTAGCATTAGGGTTGGCACCGGTTGGATATTTAGTTGAGGTTGTTGGATTATCATTATAGACTTGATTTAATGTTTTTGAATTATAATTGTTTTATCTTGTTATATGCTCGAACTTCATCCGACATAGGGTGTAGGGTGGTCAACGGTGGGGTATTGGGGGTGATATCCGATCTGAGTTGGACTTGGGATACCCGACACGACTATGCCCTGGTTCGGGTCGTGTCACTCATTATGACACTCAAACTACACTCTTGAAGTGAAAGCAATCATCATCAGTCTATTAAACCAACCATGGTTGGGGTTGAATCCACAGGGAGTGAAGACAAGGATTTCAATACTCGAGAGTGTTAGAATTCCACTAGAAGTTGACCTGTAATGTGTGGTAAGCAAACATGAAAGTAAAAATGGGGGGGGGGGGGTTGTTTGAATGATTTTGAATTTAACAATTTTGTTGTTTTAAGAGTACTATTTCTAAGCTAGAAACAATTAGAGATAATCAAGTGTTGATAGGTCTTGGAGTTATGCCTTCCGAGGTTTGGGTTCATCCATAGGTATTTGATTATTTTTCAAAAATTTAGCTAGAAGCCATGAGTTTTCTAGATCTAGAGGTATTAGTGTCAATTTTTCAATAAAACACCAAATATCAAAATGGGTTCTTTCGAACACCTCATAAGTATAATAATTTTACCAATCTATGGCTTCAATTAACATTCTTATGTCCAAGAGATTCTATGAAAGTAACTATTTCATGTTATTGTTCACACCTATTCCTCACCCATATCACCTCTATCAAGTATGATTGGGTTCTAAGGTAATTAAGGATTACAACCCCCTATTCTTAGTTAAGACATGGAATAAAAGCAAAGCACATATCAAATATCTAATTGTGAGGACAAATAAACAAAACCCATGCACTAATCACATCCTATTCAAGCATAATGCCTAAAAGAAGAATGAGCTACTCATAGAGAGAAATTTCCCGCAAATTGATACATAGAAAATAAGGAGAATGCTAAATACAAGCTTTAATTTCAATAAATCTTCAATAGAAATCCCTCATTTTCCACTTGAGAGTCACTCTAATATATTCTTAGCTCGGGAGTAGTAAAATATTATTCAATGAGGAAATGAGCTAAAACAATCCAATTTAGCCCCAAATTCACGTTTGTCTGAATTTACAAAATGCCACCCCACTCTTGATCTACTTAAGTAGATCTAGAGCAGATACAAAGTAGATCTAGAGTAGACTGGGCGCAGATGGGGTGCATAAGTGGTTTTTTGGCCATTTTGGCCACCCGCTTGCACATGTGGCCTCCCAACATGTCCATGCGATATTTAGGGCTCTTTTTCTTTCATATTTGACCTTCTATTGACTCAAATGGATTGCTCATCTTCATTTTCAACCTTTACCTACACAAATGAGCATTATACATGAGATTAACACCCAATGAATGAAAAAAGCATGATAATTTAAGCTTAAAGGGTGGTAACAAGTCGTAAAATTTGATAACTTAACAACTCCCCAAATCTAAACTATTTCTTGTCCTCAAGCACCCAAGAATAATTCAATGAGGTTTGGTATTTATAACTCAAAACTACTCAAAAGAAAGTTATACGAAAGATCTAGGCTAACAAAGCTCTACAAAGACTTCTCAAAATGTCATGGTAACAATTAAACCAAAATTTTTCAATAAGGACATATATAGGAAGCAAGGATGCAAGTTTTTGTCAAGCAAACCTTTCAAATCAACAACCATCTCAAGAGGTGACACAAAATTTTCAAAGATTATCTCAATCTTCACAATGCAACTTACCTTTCCCATTTACCCAAACCAGGAGTAAGACTTCACCCTCTAACCCAATGTCGGTCACATACAAGAGTTAGCTCCACACGCACAAGACATAATAATTTTTAAAGGAGCTCAAATAATAGACGAATTCACACTCACTCTCGTAATGAAAATCAAGTATAGTGAGGAGAACCATAGGTTTTCCCTTTGTATTTTTCACTACTAATGTAGAATTTCCTAGCTTGGAATCACCAAGGTCGTGTGGGTCTAGATAACAGTTTAAGGTGCATAAAGGAATATATAGATCAAGTGATTCAAAGACCTTCTTCAATGCAATCGCTCATCCCCTTCTACTCTAAATTTTTCAAATTTTCCACCTTATTCACCTTCAAATCAATTCCTTTGCTTCTCTTAACCTTTAGCTTAGCATTTAACAAACAAATCCAACCCACCCTTTTCTTTCTTCACTTCTTGGACTTTTTTAAGAGATTTTCTAACTTTAAGCTCTTCTTAGTCCCTAATTTGTCTAATTTCTCTTCAAGTTCTATGGTCTAGGCTATTCAACTTTATCATCAAGCATATCTCTTGTCTCTTAAGCATATGATTTGACAACCTTACATACATTTTTCTTGGATGATCTTAGCATATCACATTCCCCCTCAAACTTTTGAGTTTGAACCACCCTTACATTATTCTCCCAAATACACAACCCCCAAACTTAGGCTTTTGCTACAGTTCATTATTTAGAATCATGCGATGCATAAAAGGAGGTTAAGTACCTAAAGGGAGATTTTCAAAAGGGTTTAGGTGTTTTAGCATGATTATCATTACAAGAAGAAAGAAAATAGGCAAAAGGCTCAACGGGGTTAACTAGGAAACAATGTTAAGGTGGGAATTTGGCATGTGGCGGGTCAAAAATGGCCTCGGGTCATCCTCCAAACCAAGCTTGCCTATGATTTTTCTTTGAATACATGTGGGGCAAGTTATAGAATACATGTATGTACAAGAATTACTCAAAAATATCACCACACTAGGCATCGTGCTCAAAGAGTAAAAGGATAGTCTCCCAACCAATTTGAGTTTAGTTAATTAGTCCTAGTCAAAGACTCATCCTTGTAAAGCAAGAGACAAAAATTAAATTTAGTGGTCTCACTAAAGACAAAGCTCATAAGCATGATTGCGTTTTTTCAAAAAAGAAAACTATGTTTTTCATCATCATTTCATTTTTGCCAATGACATTTTCAAAGACTTTGTGAACTTTTGCCTATTCCAAATCAGCTCAAAAGACTAGATACTTCACCCTAAGGATAAAGGATTATCATCCATCATGGGTGAACTATCACTCAGTTCGACAAAGAAACTAAAAAAAAATAAAAACTACAGATCATACAAAAGAGAAAACAAAATTTTGCTCCTTAGGAAAGAATTGAGTTTTGAAGAAAACCCTTGGATTATATTGGACACATATATACAAAAGGCGATAAGAACAATGTGAAACAAATCGGGTGTCACATTTAATATTAAGTGCATGACACAAGATCAAAAATGGCACCATCCGACACTATCATCAATGTACCCAATTAGGTCCAATACAAATCCATGTCGATAATAAGGAACAAGCCTTGCGAGAATAATCATTAAAATGAAAGCCCCACGAGAGATAAAGTAACTAAACAACACAAATGTAAATGTAAAGAGACATCAAAATGATAAATGTAAAAATAGAGTATGAGTATGTCTATGCTATCAATCAAACGATTGCCATCAAATGAAACAATAGGTACAACCACCAAATGAATAATAGGAATGCCGCACAATGCCCCACCCCCACTAAAAATCATTTTATTGTCAGCAATGCAAAAATAGAAAGAGAGTAGAGGAAGGTAAAGACTCCTTGTGGTTCACTAAGTGCTCAGGTCCATGTCAGTGAGTGGTTGTACTGTCTCAGTAGGAGCCTCATCAGACTAGGAGCGTCTAAGTGGGTTCGCTACAAAGGCAACTCATCTTGGTTTGCACTTTCGGACCTTGTTGGACTACTTTGGAGGTTGGTACTTTACCCTTTTTGGTTGTAGCTTGTGCCTTGTCCTTATCCGACGCGGTGCATTTCTTAGCATCCCATGGGAAATTCATCCTTGGAGTCATACCTATGAAAAAGAAAAAGACCAAAACCAAAGCTAAAGAAAAGGGATAAAACATGACTTTGTGATTTTTATATATTAAGAAAAAAAATAAAGATAAATAAAAATGAAGATGGATGCAAGGTAACTTCATCATTACAACTCATGGAACTCTTTCATTAGAACAGTCACGATCTGATTTTTCAGTTCATAATGGCACCTATGATAACCCACCAGTAGGTAAGCCAACCCATAGTCCTGAACTACTAGTAATGAACTACCAAGAGAAATGAAGGAAGAATGCATAATAAATATTGTAAAAGACTGAAATACATAAAATAGCCCCAAAACCTATTGGAATCAGTACAAGAGTTTCTAATGTAATAAGATTTCAAAATGAGGTACTAAGTGAATATGTTGATACAACACATCTTTGAATAAACATAGAGATTAGTCTAGTACATAAAAGAGAGAATGACAATACTCTGAACGCCATGAGATCACCCTATGTCTCCAAACCATAGATGCTCCATATGATGCACACAACAACGGAGAGAACCCGCACTATGATATATAGCCTACAAAAGTGTAGTGTGACTACAAATCACATGGTACTCAGTAGGCAGCTATCGACTAAGCTCCAAGATAATGCATATATAAATATCAAGAAATTAGGAATGTAACTACACCAAAATATCCAAGAAACTAATGGGATAAATCTGAGGAGACAATAAGGATATATTATCCTATTCTAGGCATACTCAAGAACCAAAGCACTGTGTCGTATATCACTGGAAATTATCAAAGAAAGAACAAAAGAAGGATGTATATATCTATATATAATGCTAAGGAATAGATATACAGCATGAATAAATACAAGAATGGAGGGATATACGGTAATACCATCACTACTACAGATAGGTACATATAACTAAACCAGGCTAACTCAAAGGTACCACCTAAGTAATCACACTAG
>NC_061111.1:250588908-250592849 GCF_002878395.1 Capsicum annuum | reverse complement strand
TCCAGTGACATTTTGATTCTGGCTCTAACATTATCCAGAAGAGATATTTATGATTTAGATACTAAGATCAGTTCAGTATTTGGCATTAGATCAGGTTCATTATCTTATTTTTGAATATGACTCCTTAGAATAGTGATTTGGAGGTCATGATAGATTGGGAATTTAGATGCCTACCCTTCTGTAGGGTAATTTTAGAAAGTTGGGATTAGGCAGTTCAGCCTTGGTGTCGAGAATTTAGTTTGGAGTTGTAGAGTTTGGGTGCAACCTTTGTTTTTAGATTTCCCTTAGTTGGGATTCATCTGTATGCTGGCTAAACAAATTTTATCATTATCTATTTGGTCTTCTTCAGTTTGAATGGATTATGGTTGATAGGTGTTCAAATGATAGTCTGTGGACACAATACTTTTTTATTTAGATTTGACCTCAATTTTTAGTTTTCCTAGAATTTTTGGATGATTTCCTCAATAGGAGTAGTATGCTTAAGTTGGACGACGCATGGCTTGTCCATTAGTTGGTAGAGCATCCTATAGTGGAGTATTTTTTGGTGAGTATGTATATGCTTTAAACTCTTGGATTCCAATTTTGATGGTCATCCAGAATAGTATCAGCACTAGCATGTATTGCAGGCCTTGGTTATCTCTATTTGTGTGCCCAGATAGCATCTTAGAGACTTATTATCTTGCTTTTCATTATGAATTTTCAGTGGATTAACTTCTATTCTTCAAGGATAATGTAATGGAGTTTCACAAGAAGGACTCGGGTGACTTTCTGCTTAGTTTGGAGTGGATAACAACTTTGGAAAGGCAAAAAAAGGTTATATTTGGATTTGGAGTTGGTTTCATGAATCACGCCTAGGTTTTTCTATGGCTTGGATGAGATTTTTTTTGATTATGTTGGTATCATCATGGTATCAGTGTGTTGCCATTTGGATTTGCACTCATCAGCCTTTCTCAATTCAGCTAGAGGCTAATTAGTGGTTGAGGTTGAGTATTAGTTGTTTGAGAGTAAAGAGCGAAAGTTAGTTGGAAAAGGGATGCCTGTGGAAAATTCCCTTGGAAGCATTATTTCTCCTTGGAAGTTATTGGGTAAGTCATGCTCGAGGCATGCAGGCGTAATACTTCATCCCTTTGAGTTTTTGTGCTTCTTTTATCTATTTGACTTTTGAGGATGAAAGTTCTTTTAGTAGTGGGTAGTTTAATGACCTTTCATTGATTTCCTCGGCTTGCATGCATTTTTGGTGTTTCGAGCCTTCCTACAGTGGCTATAAGTTATTTATGACTTATTGGAACTATCGGTTTAGTTATCAGATAATTCATTTGGATTTTAGTCTCATTTTTTAATTTTAGAGCATTCATTGTTTAGGATTTGGTCTTGGGCCAAAACTCCTAGTTGATGACCTCAGATGACAATTCTGAAAGCGTCATATGCTCTAGAACATTGATTTTAGGCTAGGGAGACCCTTTGTTCAGGTCCCAAAGCTTTCAAACTCATTTTGGGCTATTGGGAAGATTTTGTAAAAAATTGAACTATAGGTGTGGACTCCATACTTATCCAGAACGATCTCGAATGAAAGTTTTGATGGTTCCATAGAGTCTGAAACATCAATTTTCATATGGTAGTATAGTTCGTTTGCACGCATAGGGTTTCAAATAAAACCCAAGCACCCGATCGAAGTTCATTTGGACTTGGTCAATATCTGGTGCATGTAACCTAATGTGACTGCTTTAGGGCCTAATGAGCCTATTTAGTGCACATGGTTCACTTTATAGGCCCTGATCCAAAGGCAAGAGATCACTTTAGCAGTCAATGGAAGCTAAAGAGGGTACCACTTTAGCGCCATTGGGGGTGCTTTAGCGGTACCGGCGTATGCTGCCAGACCACTTTAGCGGCCTAGATGCCGCTTTAGCCGTAGGCGCTTTGGTTCCCAGGTGTCCTCTTTAGCGGCACCTATACTCTATTTATCCCTCTTTTCTCTGTTAGATTTTCTACCATTTCTTCCATTATCTTTACACCAAATTAGGAGCTCAAAGAGAGGAAAAAGTAAAAAAATCATCCATATAAGTTGAGGTAAGCTAACCTAACTTTTTTTAGTCATTGTCCATTAAGTTTACCTTTGATTTCCATCCTAATTCATGGTGAAATTCTTAGAAATTAATTCGTGGATTCCTAAACTTTAAGGGTTGATTTGAGAATTAATTTATGCTCTCTTTTCACTTAACTTTTGAACACAAATTCCTTGTCCTTCGAGGGACCTCGTGATGTATTCAATTTTGAATTGCATTTGTAGGTCCTGCAGGCCTTTTCTTGACTCAAAATTAAACCTAACCCTTATTATAGCAATATAGGTCTCATTTTACTCCTAACGATATATAGGTTACTATTTTGATTGCATGACAACATTTTGGGGTCAGAGTAAAAATAGACGATTCATGGATTGAGGTTTGGCATTACGGTAGGATTCCATCTACTTATTTTCTTGAGATGGTGTTTTATATATGTTACATGTTAGCTAAGGATGTTAGGATATGATTGTGGGTAGAACACTATGACTTAGCCTAAATTATAAGTTTTGGGACTAGAAGGGTAATTGACCCATAGAGTGAAATACTTCTTATGGTTCTATGATCTTATTACCTTAGGTTTCTAGCATGTTAGGCATATTGAGACTTATAAGCCTGTAGTATAATGTTTGATGTGTTACTCGATGGACTGTGATAGGTTCTTCCTCGGATTATGATTGTATGGTATGGTGGATATATATATTATTAGGCCCAAGGCTGTGTTTATGATATTGCTTTGATTTCCTCAAGTATTCTATCCTTATAAAGGAAGTGGTCATAGATTATAGACACATTGTTTCTTATAATCATATTGTTTGGATACTGTGATGGCTTGCATAGATTCGGTACATTCACGATCACTTAGATAGTAAATGCTAAAATTCAAACAAAAATATGGTTTTACTACTCTTTTCCTAAAATGGGATTTGATTCCCACTTTTTACTTTTAAAACATACTTCTTCATAATGGGAAACATACCATCTTAATGAATAACTTTTTCTTCATAATGGGAAATGTACCATCTTAATGAATAATTTATGAGCCTTTGAGCCAAGAAATAATGTTTTAGAGATTTGACCAAGAAATATTCTGATCCACGATTTTTCTACTACTATTTACCTCAATCGAGAGAGATTTTGATCCTTTCTATGATTTAATAATGATTTAGTCCTAGAGTTTACCACGGGTAGTAGATTTATGAAATTACACTCATTTAGCAACGATTCTAGCCTGTGTATTTTATATGTTTGTATACATTTGGTACTGGACAAATTAGATTATTAATGATGATGGTTATTGAAAATCCTAGATTAGGACCAGGTCGGTGTATATAATACACCCAAACCCCCTAGGGGCCCTTTTGTTTATGAGCCATCATGCTGGAGAAGAGAGGTTATCAGAGGTCCTACCTTTGCGATCCATCCAGCTTAAGGAGGTATATAAATTAGGTTACATTATGGTACTGGGATCGGTTATATTGGTATTGACTTGCTTGGAATTTTTTAATAAATACACATTGCCTATCACCAATATGTCCTATATCTATCAACCTTACGGGGGGTTGCATAGGCATAGGTATGAGTACAACTTGTAGTATATTCTGTGGTGCTTGTATCTATCATCCTTATGGGGATTGCATATGCATAGGCTCTAATTGTTGTTTGCTGAGTGTTGATTGAACCTTTTAAGCCTATGACAGTAGTGGTTTATGAAAGTCCTAATTAGGTATTATTTGTTCGAACTATCCAGTTACTTTATATTATTAATGTTATTATAGTTAGTTTGTGAGAGGTTGATTATTGGACCGGTATTGAGATTTGAGGTATTTTTCCGATTCCTATACCTTACAGTTATTTTATTTTGCATAATTACCTTATGGT
>NC_061111.1:250573692-250588808 GCF_002878395.1 Capsicum annuum | reverse complement strand
TTAGCCCTTTCTTAGGCAAACACTTTACAAACTATGTGTAACACCTCAAAACCTGGTCCCGAGATACCACACGGTGCTCAAGACTACAAGTAGCCTTAAGCTAACCCTGTCTGTATACTACTGAGACTAAATCTCATAATGATGAAACTATAGATATAAAAGTCATGCTAGAATATAGAAACTGACTATAATATCTGAGAATAATATTTTAAACATCAATACTGAATAATCTGAATCAAAACTGGCAGTCTGACAAGCCTTACTACTAATACTAGAGAGTCACTGGGACAAACCCCCAGCTAACTCGAACTGTCTGAAAAGAATGCTAAAATCTCATAAATTGATAAACTGCAAAATCTGAGTAATAAGTCCCTGAACTATGAGGACTCACCAACTATCAGATGTAGACGAAGATGCTCGAACTACTCACGCTACCGATACTGAGCACCTGAACCTACATTATGAGACAATATAGCACATAGACGTATATGTGGATCAGTACTTTGAGGATGTACTGAGTATATGGGGGTAAATGAATAAGTAAAACATCATCTCATAATCATTATTTATAAAACAATGCATGCTAAATGTAAATGACTAACATAAGCTGGAATTCTAAAATACTGAAATACGTACCAATAAGGAGTAAACACAGTTTCTAAATCTCGTGAGCCATAACATTTAGTTCTAAAAGTTGTACTTGTATTCTCTGTTTAAGTCATACTGTCTAAGTGTAGAAAGGACTCACTCTTAAATCTGAGATCTGAAAGCTAAAAACTGTAGCTAAAATCTTTCTGTAAAAGCATAGTCTGATTAAATTCGTGAGCCTTTACACATAGTTTTCTAAAAGCTTTTCTGTTATTCTTTTCTATTAGAGAAAAATACTTTATCTTATGGAAAATTCTTTCAAAGATTTTCTTTACTAGTAGGGAGGTTCTCTTAACCGACATAAACCATGCGAGCTACGTGGAGTCCAATGACTCGTCCTTCTAAGGAAGAAACCGCACGCTGGGGAGAGGTGTCATACTCTTTCCAGGGAACATAACCTTATCTCAAGTGATCACATCTCAGCCCACTAGAGGAACTTAATCTCAATTCTACAGTGGCACGTAGTTTTGGGGTATGAGACCTTGGAATCATACCCAACTCGGTGCTAAATACTACTCCCTTTTTATTTGCTATGCTCATCTTGTTAGAAATCCTCTTTAAAACTAGCATAAGGGTTTATTATGAAATCAGTTATAAATTTATCTAAATCAATCTGTAAATGAGGCTATTTTTTTGTAAGCTGTAGTAAATCTGTAAAGTGGATTTCAAAACTTATCTAAGGATCAAAAGATCAAACCTTTATTGTAAATCTGATATAATCAGCTCATAAGAAGCTTAAAGCATTATCTTTCACAAAATCTCAATATATAAACTTGGGGCTTAGTAACCCATGTATCAAACTTATGTCAAAACATCATAATAATCATGCTTGATAATGAAAACAGTGATAATTTATCTCAAAATCTGTAATTTACTGAAATAGACATGAAAATATGAAAATAGACATGCAATTCATCTTCAAAATATCTCAAAAACTCATAAATTTGCAAATAGCAATAATGGGTATGAACCCTAATTCAAAACTCATGTAATATCATTCAAAATCATATAAATTTATGTAAAAGCTTGGTTTTGGCCTCAAGGATGGAAGAAGATCCTTGTTCATAAAACTCCACATACCTTGATTGATGATTAAATGAAGATTCTTGAATTATTGATTCCAATTTGAGTTCTTGTAGATGTGTTCATGATTATCTTGCCTTGGGAATCCTCAATTTAGAGCTTTCTTGGAGAATCTATGGAGGATTTTTTATTTCTTGGAGAAGAAGCTTTGGAGCTTTAGGGTTTTACTTTGAGAGAGAATGGATGAATTTAGGCATAAAGTGATTAGAATAGGCTTAAATCTTATGTTTGTATGAATTAGGGGCATGGGAATTGAAACTTCTAGACGAAACTGAAAACGTCATATTTTTTCGAACTGGGTAGGCACCTCGATGCGCCACTATCGCGGTGGCTTACTGGAATTTGGACAATTGGGAATTGGGCAGACTCCGCGATGCGCCACCATCGCGGTGCCCTTTGTAATGTTATTTTGGCCACCTTCGCGACGCGCTATTATTGCAGAGGCTTACTGGAAATTGCCAACTATGAAATGGGACACCTCCGCGATGTGCCATGATCATGGAGCTTCACTGGAAAGTGACAACTGTGAGATGGGACATCACTACAATGCGGTGGAATTTTGGAGTCTCACTGGAATTTGACAATTGTGATTTTACACTTCTCCGCGATGCGCTACAGGCCCAAATCAGTGTTTTACGACTGAAACTTAAAATCGCCATAACTTCTTACACGTTTTTCGGATTAAGGCAGATCTTATATCATTGGAAAGCTAATTCAATTTCATATGCATTGGAGGGCCTAAAACTGAAAAATTCCACACTAAATAAACATTATTCATTTTCGAAGCTATCCCTTAACATTCTAGGAATGAATTTAAGCTAGGGAAAGTATGGGGTATTATAATATCTCCCCCTTGGAAACATTCATCCTCGAATGTGGCTAGTTAAGCTGAAATTACTGAAGAATCTGAGGCTATAAGCTACCATGCACAACTAAAAAAAACTGAGTGGCTGATTCTCAACCTAATAAGCTGCTAAACTGATCTGCAAGTGCAACTGAGTGGCTGATTCTCAACCTAATAAGCTGCTAAACTTATCTGTAAGTGCATGAAATCTTATAAAAATAATTGTATAGATGAATTTGAGAATGGGAAAAGACTGAATAAAGGAAAACTATTACCTTCAGCTGAATCTGAGTTTGTGGAGAAAAGGTGAGGATACTTGGTATGCATGTCTGCTTCTGCTTCCCAAGTAGCGCCCTCACACACATGTTCACTTTTTTTTTTAATTTTAATTTTTTCTCTCAATTCAATTCCTCTCATTTTTTAATTAAAATTTAAATTTGAAATATTTTTATTTTTTTGGGGATTAAAATTTAAATTTAAATTGAAAGTGAGTGATAGTGAATATTGAAAAAAAATAGTGAATTTCGCTTAAAAAAATTAAACTTTGTGAATTTGTTAAAAATATTCAAATTTAAAAATTAAAATTTTATTATGTTTGTATGTATGAATTTATAGTTAAAAATTTAAATTAGTTGGAGAAGAATTTTAATTATTTGGAATGGATTTGATGTTTAATTTATGAGCAAAAATAAAAATATGATTATTCAAATTTTTTTACAATTTATAAATTTTTCTTATTTAATTAAATTAATTTTAATATTTAATTTGTTGTGTAGCATTTTTAAAATGACTTGGAATTTAATGTAATTTTTTTTATTTTTTATTTTTTTATTTTTTTATTTTTTATTTTTAAAATGACGTGGTAGCTGACGTGGCGCTGATGTGGAGGAGAGTGTGTTACACTCACCAAAAAAGGGTTTAAAATATTGCTTTTTAGTGGGTTCAGGGGTCCAGATGACAAACATATAAGTAGAAGTGTTCAACTTACAAAACCAACATAGTACAGGGGTTCAGAAGGTCATTTTGCCATAAAATTTTGGATGAAATTCTTTTGATTTCTTTTATATTTGACCGGTGAGTAAAATATGTATGATGGAAAGAATATATTAAGACAAATCACATTTACAAATCATTAAAGTTTTGAGAGATAAAGATCTACAAATGAAAAAGTTTTTTATTTTTTGATGCGAAATTGTTTAATTGAAATATAGTTATGGTAATCAAACACCATCAAATAATTTTTTTTTTTCAAAAAAATTTTCATAAAATAATTAAAATGTGAAATGCACTTACATATAGAAAGTAGATGCAAGCAAATCATATTGAGAAAGGAAGAGTGAGAAAGAGCACAAAAATGTATGCTACCTTCAATATATTTCAAGCTAACAACTTTACGGACCTTTCCAATTTCACCATCATGATTTTCAAAATAGTTGATCAATCTAGAGCTTATGTTTGGTACATGATGAGTATTTGTGTGCAAAATATCATGAATCGAGTGTCCTTCGCACTTCACCTCCATTGAAGCAATCAACTTACCTTTCTAACCCATATTTTCTTCTCTTCAGGATAGCAATAAGTTGTGAAAAGTAAGTGATGAAAAAATGTTTAGAACTTGTAGTATTTATATAGATCAGGATAGCAATAAGTTGTGAGAGAAAAGTAATGTAAAATGTTTAGAACTTGTAACCTTTATACAGATATTAATTACCTATTGAGAAGCTAGCTAATAAAGAATATTATCCACCACATACATCTATAATCACATATTATTAGTGGGGATCAAAGATTAGTGTTAAAGAGATTTTAGAATAGTTATAAACTTGTCTTTCACAGTGAATCTTTGCATAGTCATACCACATTTTTTCGTGCTGAAGTTAATTTTATAAATAAACAGTTATATGTTTAAATAAAAGTATTGAAAATGTCAATAAGGAGCTGATGTGTTTGGTAAAGAAACGCTGATAAGCTGTTGTTCGAGTTGTAATGTGAAGGATACAGCTTTAAAAATGAACCATTCCAATAGCCTACTGTGTTTTTTGTTTTTTGGGTCAAAAAGTATCTATTATTACTATTTTTTTTCTTTTTTAAAAAGATAGTTGACCAAATATTTAGAAGAAAATTAGTGCTTTTGAGGAATAGCAAAAGTTATTTTCCAAAAGCTTATAAAAGTAATTTTTTTAAAAGTAATTTTGAAAAAATATATTATCTAGAAACACTTTTTAAAAAATTTTCAAATATTAATTATTGTTCAAAAGTGCTTTTCCAATTGATTAGTCCTTTATAAACCGTTTCTTACCAAAAATATTTTTAAAATAACTTTTTGAAAAACACTTTTCTAAAAAATATACCCACAATAAGCTATATTAAAAGTTTGATCAAATAATTTATTTATTTTTTTAAAAAAAGATAACACTATATTGTTGATGACGATGAACAATGGTAAAAGTGGCTATTTTATCTGCAAAGGGAGTAACGACAAGACAAAAGCAAGGTTTTAACACTCTGTTTGGATGGTGGTTTGTCATAGATTCATAATGTACGTGTGATACTCCGTGCCTTAACACTCAAATAATGTTCTCTAAAATGACCTTTAAGACCCTCGTATGGATGGTAGACCAAGTTTGAACATTGTGGGTTGCATTTGGGGATTTTCAAGACCTTAAAATAAGTAGGCGTCGCACAATAGACCCTTTGAAAAGGCCATGTGTCGCATGACAAACGCACAAGGACACTGGAAAGGGTGTGCAATGGTCAAGCGTCGCACACCTTGGCCTGTGCAATTGTTGTGCGCTGCATGGCAATAGCATAGCAGCGTAAGTGCTCCATTTTGTATTATTTAAGGGGCATTAAGGTCTTTTTACACTCCCTTAATCGTCCTTAATCACTTATAGACGAAATTTAGGTCCTTAAATGTGTATCAACACTCTCAAAATCCCTAATTCGTCTTCCTTAGGAAAAATATGGAAAAATTGATTAGGGTTTGAGAGATTAAACCTCAAGGGTCAAAGTTTCTCAATGTTTTCGTCAATTCAAGGTACATAGGGCTATCCTAAATCTCATGGGCATGGGTTTTAAGATTTTAACAAGCTTAAAAGTTATATATATATATATATATATATATATATATAAAATGAGTTTTTAGAAACTATTTTAAGAGCATGCATCATGGACCCAATTCGATGAAAGTATGTATTTGTCATGGGGTTTTTTTCATAAGCTTGATTTATAATCTCGTGCATATGTGATTTCAGTTTGAAAAATGATTTATGAACGTGACTTATGAAATTTCATTCCCCATGATGAAATTTATGGTCTTAGCATGTTATGATTTATGAATTGGATTTTGAGAGCATAAATTATAAGTCCCTTTTTTATCATGAGATTTACATATAACAAATGTTGGGGGTTGTTTTATGAATAAAGATGATTCTTGAGTTTAAATGCCTCTTTACTGGTTATGGATGATTGTTTCAAGTGTTTTTCAAAGAGGTGATTTCCATTCTAAATGTTATGGTTTCCTAATAAAGAAACTGCATGTGATTAATGAAAGGATTGACCACCTAGTATTAACGTCTTATAAAGAGAGCATGTTTGAATAAGTTTCATATGTTTTTGATAATAAGAACTCTCGTGTGATTTGATAAATCTTTTGGTGGTCATTTATATGATTTTTGAATAAAAAGGGCTATGGATACGTTATGATATGATTCGATTTGCAAGTCTAGGTATGACGATATCTATCACGAGATACCCTTAACACTGAAGAGATAAATATTTTAAAAGCATGAAGCATGATTTTAAAGGACTAAAAATGGGCTTAAAGAGAGCTGATTTGTTACCCGAAGAAGACTTGAGTTCAAATAACTCATAGCCCAAAACAATGTTTTGCCGATATGAGTTTATTATGTCCCAAAATAGGGATTGTACGTTGCCGATAGTCCTATGACGTAGTTTGTATGATCTTTCCCAATTCTTGCGGCAAACTAGAATTGGGGACTTGACCATCGGGCTAAGGGCATAACCTATATAACCCGTGGATTGGTACGTATGTAGGGTGACCCAACTAGCTCAGAAGTAAAACAAAGGGTTGAGTCATGGTTTCGAGAAAATGTTTTGAAGTTTATCAAATTATGCCTATGTGTTTTCATTTACCTTATGTTAAATTGATTTATGAAATACTCTCACCTATGTTGTGTAAAATATAAGTTTTTTTTGGATTGTTCTATGTACCAGTACTTTCAAGTATTGACCCCCTATATTTCAGGTTCTGAGGCCCAGTCTCGTGGTCCTACAAACCAGTAGATTGTTCCAAGAGTTCAGAGTTGGTGAGCCTCCCTTACTTCGGAAGGCATCCTACGCATGTTTTAGTTTTTTGTTATTTTATACTCCGGCGGGGGGCCTTGTCCCAGATTTTAGACAAACTAGTGTGTTCAGATTAGTATAGGCTTTGTATATGGTTTGGATTGGAATTGGGTTTCCCCTTTTTATACGATGTTATAGAGTTTTAAGTTTGATTTCGTGACCATCATGTTTTCAATTTATCTTTCGCACTTTTATAACATATGAGCTATGTTTATGATTACATGCTAAGGGTTCTCTTGGACCTTTATGGTATGGGATGCCCGTTGCAGCCAGGGCCCCGGCTTGGGTCATGACAAAGTTGGTATCAAAGCATGGTTTATGGTCCACGGGTGTCTACGAAGCCGTGTCGAGTAGAGTCCTTTTTATGGGTATATAGCGCGCCATACTTATATGGAGGAAGCTATGAGGCATTTAGGAGATTTTTCTCATTCTTTTATACTCTAGTTCATCCTATTGTGTCGTCCTTATGAAAGTTATCCAAGTTTCTTTCTTATTCTAATTCTATTGGCCATATCTCATTGTCGAGATGATACAAGTGCAAAATCTTACTGTCTAATTGATGTGGTCTTGAGTCATCAAAAGTTAGAAATTGCACAAGAATTTGAGAGGAGTCAGTTAGTGCTTCAAAGTGTGATATAGAGGGTCACCTTCTCAAGAACTATCACCTTCTCAAGAACTATCTTTTTTGCTTGTATGATGTAAAAGATCCACGTGTGTGCTCGCACACATGTCTGTGTTATCTTTTGTGCTTGTGTGATGAATATTGACTGATTCTAACTAACTTGATAAATAAATAATGTTTATTTGCAAAAAACATATATAAATATTAATTATGTATGTCAACCTTCTACTATGGATGTATTCATAACTACAATAAATATTTAGTTTATAAAAAAGAAAAAATTGTGTGGTGTGGATAAAAAGATTTCATAATTACTTATCATGGTCAATGTTTAAAATAATTACTGTATATGTTCCTTTTTTCTTTAACTGTTTTTAATATGGGTCCTCGTATACAAACTACCAAAGCCATAACATCTTCAAACCTCTACTAAATTTTTTATTTCACCACATCTGTAGTGTTGATTAAAGATTCAAATAATTGTTATGCTTGAGCCAAATAGCTAATAAGACTTAATTTACAGATTTTTTTTTTCATTTGTATATTTATATATACATATGAATGTATTGGATTGATACTTTTTGATATATATATATATGTGTGTGTATATGCATGTTTAACTATATATGTATACAAGTTTGTTCTGTGTTGGTACGTACTCTCTCTCTCTCACACACACACACACATATATATATGCATATATATGTGTATATATGTGTTGGTCCATGTATACATTGTGCATATACATATGTGTATACATTTATTTTGTGTTTGTGCATATATATATATATGCATATCTGTATATATTACACTACTAGAAATTACCCCTATGGTGACGGTTGTAAAATTGTTGCAATAGACAGAAAAATCATTTCCATAGCTCTACCACAACGGTTCAGCAAGTGTCCTATAGTTGGGTGTTGCGATAGGTCTATGGCAACAATTTATGCGACGATTGTCTAAACAGCCGCCATAGGTCAAGCTACAACGACGGTTTCAGACAACCGTCGCAATAGTTTGACCTATGACAATGGTTATTTTTTGACTTACCATTTTCATCTATTGCAACAGTTACTAACCGTTGTCACACCCCTTTTTCGCCCGAGGGTCGAGTTGAAGGGTTTTTCCAATTAAAGTGACAGTATTGAATAGAAATTATTTTAATTACAGAGTCGCCACTTGAAATTGAGTTATGGTGTTCTAAGTCACCTTATTGAATCCCTAATCAAAAGGAAATGACTCTTTATTGGTCTGCGAAAATAGAAGACCGGGTAAGAAATTCTGTTGACCGAAGGGAAGGTGTGAGGCACCCCTCGAGTCCCATGGTTCTAGCATGATCACTTTTGTTGACTTATCTTAATTTAAAATATTTTGACAGATTATTTTAGTAGGCCCTAAAATTGCTCATTTTATTATATTAAAACCCGTCTAATAAATCGGCGAAAGTTTAAAAATATTTGTCAAATTAATTTTAGAAAAGTATTTGCCAAGTTGCATTATTGCATCCTTGAAATTTTAAATGTCTCGAAAAGATGCGTACGCCGTATTCTTAATTGAGACGAATATATTTAAACGTGCCTAAAACTTTCCTAGCATTAAAAGGCATTCGTTCGTCTCTTATAAACTCAAGATAATTTTTATCCTTATATTTTCTTATCCGAATGTTAACGAGCCTAGACACTTTACTAATCAAAACATAAATATTAATCAATAAATAAAGGGCTCATACTTAAACGAAAACCAATAAATAAAATTAAAAAGTAACTACTATTAAGTGCCTACTCTTACTTGAGAAAATTGAAGGAAAGGTGTCTTTTAAGTCTTGAATGAAGGATTGGTGATATTGACCAACAGATAGGGTCAAACATCATTAGGAAACTTGATTAAGTTAATTGTGGACTTGATTAATATTTTCAAAACTTTTTAATCTTTTCAAAAATACAAATCAACCCAACCCACACCCCTCTTCAATCCAAATCAACCACTCTCTCCTCTCTCTCGACAGCTTTTCTCAACTCTCTCCCAACTAATAGTTCTACAAAATTTCTTCCGTCAACCCTCGGCGACTTCTACCTCAGGCAACAAATAGTTGGGCTTCGAGTTCCACTCTTTTCTCCCTTCAACCCTCGACGACTTCTACCTCCGGTGATAAATAGTTGGGCTTCGAGTTTCCCTCTTCAGTTCAAATTAACCTGTCTCTCATCCATCACTCAACAGCTTCTCTCAACTTTCTCCCAACCAACTGTTCTTCAAATTTCTCATTTCAATCCTCGGCGACTTCAACACCCGACTACAAATAGTTGGGCTTCGAGTTTCTTTTCGACTTCAACCTTCAATCGACATGACAGCCTTGCTCTCCGGTCGCAATAGCTTTGAATTCTTCATCGTTTCTTTTCTTCTTTCGCAGGTAAAAATTTATGGCCTTTTTAGTTTTGAAGAAAACGAGGAACTTGAGCCAACTTCTCTTATAGTATTGGTTAGCAATTTTAATATTTATTGCAGTAATTTGAAATGCGGTCTGAAATGGCCTTTTTATTGTTTATGTTTATAAAAACAAAATGACAATTTGGTTGGATTTGTTCTGTTCTTGTTCTTGGTAAAAATGGTGAAAATGTTGTTTTTTGTTAAACAAAATTATGCTACTATTTTTTGTTTCCTCCAACAGATTACCAATATGGTGCAATATATTAACTATCTGATGCAACAAATTTATTATATGATGCACCAGAATAACCATCTGATGCACCAAAGGAACCATCAGATTATAATTCTGATGCAACAGATTAATAATCTGATGTAACATATTAACTATCTGATGCAACAATTTTACCATATGTTGCAACAGATTAAGCATCGGATAAAAAAATCGGATGTAACTAATTAACCATCTGGTGCAATGGAAGAACCATCAGATTAATGATCTGATGCAACAGATGAACCTCCTATTGGATAAAATCCCATCAACTCTTCTCATAGCAAATGTCTAAGACTTGATTTTTCTAACTGATCATTCATCTGCCGCGATAGACGACCCTATGTTGGAAGAAATCTAAATAATATTGACCGTTGATAACTGTTCCAACAGATCACTCATGTGTTGCAATAGATGTGTGACCTGTTGTATAGACCATTCATCTTTATCAACAGATGAGTGATATATTTTGTATTATCACAAGATTACTCAATCGTTGCTGCAGGTTAGTTAATTGCTCTGATAGATCACTCATATGTTACAACAGATATGTGATCTGTTGAACAAACCATTCATCTTTCTCAAAAGATGAGTGATATATTTTGTATTGTCGCAATAGGTTATTTAACTGTTCTGATAGATCACTCATATGTTGCAACAGATGATGTCACAATAGTTGTGTGATCTGTTGAACAAACCATTCATCTGTCTTAAAAGATGAGTGATATGTTTTGTATTATTGCAACAGACTACTCATCCACTACAACAGTTTGGTTATATGCTGCAACAGATATACTACCTGGTGGAACAAATCAGTGAGCTGTTGCAACTCTTATTTTACTGTTTTGTTTGTTTGAAACCGAATCAAGTCCAAGTAAAGGAACAAGTAAAGCAGCTAGGCTACATCCACCACTCTATGAGCTTGCTTTACAAGCGTTATCTCAATCGGGAGCAGAATATGATGAACACGGGGAGGAGGAATATTTCAAAAAAGATGATGCAGATGCTAATAGCCCTTCCACCGAAGAGCTGGTCAAAGCCTTCAGCATTGATCGTTATTCTGTGAGAATGCAGTGCGATGGTGCCGCAGATTTAACGGGTGATTTCGTGGTTAAGTCAGCCATGAAAAATCTTTCGACGCCTTCAGAAAAATACTTCAAAAATAAAAATTGGATGCTTATTTCAGGGACAGTTGCTTTGGCAAATATCTTGATTTGCCGGAGGACAACAATGCTCGTTTCCAAATGTAAATGGTATATGAACTACTCAAGCGTAGGTTTATGTATGAAAACAAAGATAATATGGATGAGGTATGGATAAATTACTGTGGCATGCCTGTTTGTTTGGTTGGAAGTAGTTTGCCATAGTTACTGGACTAAAATGCTATCCTCTTTCTCAAGTTATACCTATTCTAACCCAAAAAAAAGCACCCCACACACCCAAAAAAGGCAAAGGCAAGCCGTGTGATCGTGATGACCTAGTGTCCATTGTTGGTCCAAGCTTCAAAAACAAAAATTTGATAGAAGCGTTGAAAGGTAAAGGACTTTCAGAAAAGCACAAGCAATCATTGTGCTTGGTTTGGTTTGTACATAATATTCTTTGGGTGAGAGACATTAACAACAACATAAGCCTCGGTTTAATACAGCTCTCCGAGGATCTTGAGGCATTTAACAGCTATCCTTGGGGGTATGAAAGCTTCAAAATGACTGTCAAATATTTGTTGACTCCATTAGCACCAAAGACAGTCAACTTATATGGCTTCCCATGGGTTTTCATGGTAAATGTTTCTTTCTTCTCTTATGATATCATTCATTTTTTTTTTGCTCAGTAATGGTTTTAATTTATTGACATTATTTTATAGGCTTGGGCGTTTGAAGTCATTCCTTACTTAAGACAACAAGTGAACTTCCACGAAGGAGTTTCCTGTCCAAGAATCTTGAGATGGTTGTCGGCCAAAACTAATAAAAGTGTAAAATTTCTTGATCTCTTCAACCCCCTGGAGGATGCAGTAAGTATAATTATAATTAATTTTTTCTTTTAATTAATAATTTTTTTGAATGATCTAATCATCATTCTAATATATGTAATGATTTATGTTAGATGGTGTATCCGTCGCTAGTTCCGAGCAATCGAGAGGTGAAGATGTCATTTTTTATTACTTTACGGTCTGTGCAAACTTTATCGAACCCTAAGTTCATCGACAAAATAAAAATGGAATTGTTTGGAGCAACAGCCATTACAAGAAAAATAATTTTGGAGGGTGAGCTTGTTGTTATTGATGATGGTCTTAGTGGTGATAGAGCTGTTGGTGGTGGTAGTGGTGCTTCTGTTGGTGCTAATGATAATTCTCTTACAGTATTTAAAGCAAACCATTATGAGTATGATCATACTAGTTATACAGATTTTGCCTCTCCCAGCGAATGTTCTGCATGCAAATGTCAAGACTGCAGGGCGAAACATGATGTAGTGATTAATGCTATTAATGCATTAACTGCTTCTGTAAAGGAATTGACATCTAAAAGAGGTCTTATTCCATCAAAGAGGATTTTATTTCCATCTTCTCCATTAGAGATTAGGGCTAAGAAGAGAAGAAGAGTGATTTCCAGGGCATTATTAAGCATCCAAAAAAGCAAAATTACAACTCCTCTATCTGTGTGTTGCACTGAGCAACGTACAATGTCCAAAGGAGAAAAGCACGAGATGAAGAAGGTGAATATATTATATGTCTTCCAACTGATAAAACAAACAGACACATATCTATTTCAATAGATGACACATCTGCTGAAAATTATCAAACAGATATATACATCTGTTGCAACAGTTGACTAACCGTTGCACCAGATACTTTATCTGGTGTAACATATGTCTCGTCTGTTTTAAAAAATCAAATAGCTCTTTGCACCGTTTTTATTTGTATCAACACACGACTTATATGCTGCAACAGATGATTCATATGTTGCAATGGATGGTTCATCCGTTGGAAATTATCACACAGGGTCTTCCTCATGTAGAAATTTGTCCCAATAGTTGATTCATTGTTGCAACAAAAATATAATCTATTTGGGATAATTTAAAATGGGAAGAAGACTTGTTTGATTTGCTAGAAGAGATGAGTTATCCTTTTTCGTTTTGTTGTATCTCCGTGATTAGCATTGACCAATTCTGGCTTTCCAGGTGGATGTAAAAGAAGCTACTGCTGAACAGCATTGCCAATATGCTGCTTTTTTATGGAAATATGGAGAACAGAAAGCACAGAAATCGTACATAAGCGACAATAAAGATCCACGACGAGCAAAGCCGAATTCCATAGCACCAGATGAAGAACAACTTTCCCATACTGAGTAGATCTTTATAGCTTGTCAAATCAAAGCAATCCTTGGCAGTATACTTAAATTGTTGTTGATGTATTTGTTGAGATCTGTACCCATAACAATTTTTTTACATTTCATTTATTCATTGACTTATTTCAACTAATTTATGAAGGCTTCGATTTATTTTATTTTATCTATAAATTTTATTTATTTCTTAGATTTGAACTTATTAATTTAAAAGGAATACTAGATTCAAATATTGTAACAGATAATGTATTTGTTGCAACAGACGACATATCTATTGGAAAAATCAAACTGATTTAGACATATATTGCAATAGGTAGGTGATCTGTTGAAATTTATCAAACAGGTCTTTCCACTGTTGCAACAGATGGACTTTAGATAAAAACATCGAGATAATGCAACAGATGACCAACCTATTGCAACTGATAAACTATATGTCAGGACAGGTAGGATAACTGTTACAACGGATGGAGAATCTGTTGCATTATAAAAATTTAACTTTCGTTGGACATAAAAAATTGTCACTACGTGTAAAAAGGTTAAAATGAATTGAATTGAAATAAAAAAGGTGCAACCCATCGACGGTGTTCAAGTCAAACACCTAAAATAAGATAGGCATCAAGTAGACAGTGTTCATTTTAAACACATAAAATACAATAGGAATCAAATGTGTCAGTGTCAGTCTGACACATTTCGCTGACTTATCGTCACTTGTCCCCCAACGATCATTTTTTTCCCCCATTGTCTTATATATTCATATTCCTCCTAAAATTTAACCCTAAATTTCCAAATCTTCTTCTTCATCGTCATCTTCTTTTATCTATTCAAATTATTTCTTTTCTTTTTTCCAACTGAGCTGACAATGTCGAGCGCATCTTCCACTGTTTTTTATGATAAAGATTTTTGATATTGTAAGTGTGGTCATGAAGCTCTGTTAAAGACTTCTTGGAATCAACAAAATCCGGGTCGTAGGTTTTTACTTGTAAGAGTTCAAAGGTAATATTTTTTTATTTAATTAACTGATTAATTATTGACTTGTAATTATTTTATAATTATGTTCTCTTTTTTATAGAAATTGGGTGGATGCGATTACTTTGATTAGTATGAAGAACGACACCCTTCACAAGCAAATCATGTAATCTGGGGTTTGTTGAACCAAGTCAAGGCTTCTGAAGAGAAACAAAATCGAGCAAGAAGGTACTACATTGTTGCCGTTATTGCTACTGGTTTGGTGTTATTGGGCACATGGATATTCAAGCCTAATTGCTAAAATTTTCATGGTGGTGTGTATATTTGCTACTGGTTTGGTGTTGTCGAGCACATGGATATTCAAGCGTAACTGTTGGAAAATATCAAAAAGATTTAGGCATATATTGTAAAATTTAGGTCATCTGTTAGAAATTATCAAACAAGTCTTCCCACTGTTGCAACAGATTAGACTTAGATTATTAGATTATTCATAGAAATAACATCGACGTATTGCAATAGATGACCAACCTATTACAACAGATAAACTATCTGCCAGAA
>NC_061111.1:250563674-250573592 GCF_002878395.1 Capsicum annuum | reverse complement strand
CTGTTGCAACAGATTAGACTTAGATTATTAGATTATTCATAGAAATAACATCGACGTAATGCAATAGATGACCAACATATTGCAACAGATAAACTATCTTCCAGAACGGATTAAAGATATTTTACAACAGATTTACAATCGAAATTACATTATAAAAAACTCAACTTTCATCAGAAAAAATTATTGCCACTACATGTATATGTAATAAACTGAAGGGTGACTTGAAATTAAAAATTTCTATTTCACAGGCTCTTCTATATACACAGGCTTCAAACGTCCAGTTAGTACCCCATAAGCCCAAACCTTTTCCAGGTTTGCCACAGCGTTGTCGCACAGAAAAGTCATTAGATCGGCCATTTCTGTGTCGGTCAACAAACATTTAATGTGTGTAAGAGCGTGTGAGCCGCTCGCTTTAGCGGCATCATCTTTTGGAAGGATCACTCCCCTATTTCGACCTGCAAAATCCCATGATTTCTTCATCAATACTTCCTTTGGCAAATGATTCATCAGTTTACTTTTCCTCAACAAGATGGGCAACAACACCATCAGTGGCTCCACATGGAGAAAAAGATCAAAATCATCGATGAGAGGTACATTGGAGTCATAAACATTGATCTTTTCCTCCTCGAGTAGTATCTCAACAGCCCGATAATGCATGTCGTTCACGCTAATGACTGCAAGAATCCTTTTTGCCTCAGTCTAGCTCTTGTCGTGTGGATTTGGACTGTCCCCTCTAACATATCTTAACATTTCTTCTTGATCCAAGACCAACGTAGGAACTAGGAAATCATATCCCATGCTAAGGGCTGACACCTATCCATTGAGTTGATCGTACCTATCCTTGAGTTTCTTATAGAAGTCGAGTTCCATTATCCTATTGACAGTGTCATAAGCTTTCCGATACGTTAATTGTCTTTTCCTCATGAGGCAGAGAATTATGTCAACATGCTGTGAGATAAGAAGTCAATTTTTAAATAGATTAGTAATTGTAAAGATGCAACGGATGGTCCATCTGTTGCATAGGGTTCTCTGAATCAATAATCCAACGCAACTTATGCAACAGATGGATAATAAGTTACAATAAAATCACTACCAGTTGCACCAGTATACCCAGCTGTTGCAACGGATGTAAAATTTGTTACGTAGCTTCTTCTTCATGGGGTAGATTAGAAGGGCTAGGTTAGGAAAAGTAAACTTGCCTTATCCTCGTACAGCATGCGCATATCAGACATAGTTTGGAAGTCTTGGGGGGAGGGAGGCCTGGGGTAATCTGGTGAGCCTGGCTTGGCATTCTTGGCCTATCGCAGATCCCTCTTCTCTTCAGCGTCAAGTTCTGTGTATACGTCCACCTTCTTGACTGGCCCCTGAATTTCAATAGCTTTTGGAGAGGGAGGAATTACAATTTCTTTTGATTTTTGAGCGGAGAGTACGTCTCTAATTGCTCTTTTCTTTCTCTTAACCAATGTTGTAGGAGTGTATGGCTCCCCTACCTTCTTGGATGGTATGACACACCTCTTGGATTTGAATTCCTCTATAGCTTTAGAGATAGCCTCTACTTTTTCAAAGAGTTTATCTTGTCTGTCCTTGCACTCATCACATTCGCAACGAGAACACGAGGGTGAAGAGGGGTGAGAGGACCTGTGTAAGGGAGAAAAAGTGTGTTTTCAAACATATTTATTTTTTTTAAGCATCAACATGCTCATCATCACGGGTGGTAGCAGCATCAGCATGCCTACCACCAACACCAACAACTCCACCAAAAGAAGCACCCAAATCTGCCTTAGTAAAAGGTTGGTCATGAAGAGCCTCAACATTAGGCTGACCTTGTCTAACTGCTCTTCTTATGGCTGTTGCTCCAGCGAATTCCTTCTTTATTAACTCCACTGTTGGGTCTGCAATAGTATCAACATGACCTAGAATAATATAAGAAGTCATCACCCATCTATTGCATAGTTTGCAGTATATGGTTAAAATCCATTTGAGTCTGGTTTAGAGAAACAGAGAAACACATGGATAATCTGATGCAAAATATCAATCATCTGTTACAACAGTTGCACAAGACGGGTAATCTGTTATGCAACAGATGATATGTACCTTGCAACAGATGAATAATATGTTATCAGATTAAACATCTGTTGTATAATTTGCAGTAGATGGTTAATCTTTTAAGAGTCGGGTTCAGAGAACCAAAGTAACAGATGGGTAATCTGATGCAAGATATACCCTGTCGCAACAGATGTCCCATCTGGTGCATCAGATATAACATCTATTGCACTAGATATAACATCTGTTCAATATCTTTCTTATCTTTGAGTAGAATTATTTTACTTAAAGAAGACGTACTGCATCATCCGGGGGGTTAAAGAGATCATCCTCCTTAATATTGGTGTTGCTCTTTTCTCAATGATCCATTATAATCATCTTAATGATCATCCTCTTTCTCTTTCTCACTCTCCAATTCCTCCTCTTTCTCACTTTCATTTTCTTCATCACCATCTACGGACCCTTGTCCACCTCCCTTAACGTTGTTTTCACATCTCTCCTCAGCTTCACTTTTTCCTGACTGAGATTTTTCAGGAAGCTCCTCTGAATCCCTCTATAATGTAGCCTTTTTTTTGAGTGGTCAAACGTTGATCCACTTTCACTTTTTTTTCTTTTGGGAGACATGTTTTACTTACAAACAAAGAAAAACAAAAATTACATTACAATTGATGTATGCATAGATTTTAAAAAATACATTACAAACACCACGAATACCAATACGCTAACACTCACCACCACAAACACCACTAACCAATGCCAACAAACAAATAAACACCACGAATACCGACAGCCACCACAAACACCACCAACCAATTCCACCACCAGTGCCACCACGATGACCACAAACACCACCACTACCAACACCACCACCAACACCATAAACACCATCCAACAATACCACAACACGACAGTCAATAGAACACTGCGACAGAAACTAGGGATTTCTCAAGTTCTTCCTACGATTTTACCATCAAAACTTAAAATTGTAAACCCATTTTCAAAGATAATACAGCTAAAAGTTTTATTTTTCATCATTAAATTAAAAGCCCTTATTTTTTAGAAAAAAATAACAAATATAGAGCTCTTCTTGAACTCTGTTGCCTACGAATACAAATAAAATGACTGATACAAGCAAGAATAAAGTCGAAAATATCACCTATGTGGTCGAAAATGAGAAGAAAAGTGATCTGTTGTAGAAGGTTGAGCAAATTTATTGAGTAGTTGTTGTTTGTACTGTATTGTTGAGTGGGTGAGAATGAGAGAGAAAGAGCGACACCTCGAAATTTGAAATGATGAAATGAAATGTTTTGTATGGGTTGATTTGTATTTTGAAAAAGAATGACAAGAAGTTTTGAAAATGTTAATTTGGTCTGAATTGATCTTAATTATTTTTAAAATCATAAAATATATGCATAATTTTTAACCCTCTCATCATGCAATTGCCAAAAAGGTAATTCAATTGAAATTGTATAAAAATAATTGAAGTTGTAGTTGACCGAGTACTCTAGGAGGTGACCCTATGAAAACTCAACCATGGTCCTAGATTAATCAATTTAGGTACTATTAGTCTAACATATGAACTCAATTGAAATTTTAAAAAACAAATGTTCAACATGTTGCGTCGGATTGCTCATCTTGTTGTAAATGATCAATCAGATTAGGTAAAAACAGATTACGAATCTGATGTAAATTAGTATCAAATAGATTAAGTCATCTCTTACGACAGATTACCCATCTATTGTAAATTATCAAATGGTTCACATATGTCGCAATAGATTATCCATATGTTGTAAATTATCAAATAGGCGCTGCCATCTATTGTGGTTGACCCGATGAGAACTCACCCCTAGTCTTAGATTAATCTATAGTTTACCCTATGAGAACTTACCCCTAGTCCTAGATTATTCAATAAGGTATTAGTAACCTAGTCCTAGATTAATCAATTATGGTATTAGTCTACCATATGATGCAGTAAGAATCGATTTGGCTCATAGTGATCGATCAACGACTCTGTCGGGAGGAACGCAGTGCTGTCTCATTATGCAATTTCCAAAAGACTTAATTGAAGTTGTAGTTGACCCTATGAGAACTCACCCCAAGTCCTATACTATTCAATTAAGGTATTAGTACCCTAGTCCTATATTAATCAATTAAGGTATTAGTCTAACATATGAGGCAGTAAGAATTGGTTCGGCTCAGAGTGATCGATCGCCGACTCTGGTCGGGAGGAACGCAGTATTGTCTCATCATGCAATTGCCAAAAGACTAAATTAAAGTTGTAGTTGATCCTATGAGAACCCACATTCAATTAAGGTATTATTCTAACATATGAACTCAATTGAATTATACATAAACAAATGTTCAACCAGTTGCAACAGATGTCTTTTCTGTTGGATTAAATCAAACAGACTATGTAATCTATTGCAACATATTACCTATCTGTTGTAAACTATCAAATAGATTAAGTCATTTGTTGCAACAGATCGTGAATCTGTTGTAAGCTATCAAACAGATTAAGTCATCTGTTGCGACAGATTACCCATCTATTGTAAATTATCAAATAGGCACTGTCATCTATTGTAGTTAACATTATGAGAAATCACCCCTATTCCTAGATTAATCAATTAAGGTATTAGTTTAACATACGAGGTATTAAGAATCGATTCGTCTCAGAGTGATCGATCAATAACTCTTATCGGGAGGAATGCAATACCGTCTCATCATGCAATTGCCAAAAGACTTAATTGAAGTTGTAGTTGACCCTTTGAGCTCATTCATCAATCCCTAATTCTACCTAGATCAATGTAGGTACTATTATTAATCTTAAAATTAAGTTAATGAGAACACATTTCAACTCAGAGTGATTGATCGACGACTCGAGTCGGGATGAACGCAATACTAATACCATGCAAATGAAACAACTTAATTAGATTTATAGTTGAACCTGTGAGCTCATTCATTTATCCCTCATTCCACCTAGATCGATGTAGGTACTATTATTAATCATAACATTAAGTTAATGAGGATCTCATTCTTTCATCCCTAGTTTCTCCTGAATCAATTGCAATGAAATTTGTTGCAACAAACAACTGAGCTGTTGGAGAATTTCAAACAGATAATAATATCTGTTGCAACAAATGACATTTCTTATTTAATTATCAAATAGACATTTGCATCTGTTATGACGGATGACTGAGCTGTTGGAAATTTTCTAACAGATATTGATATCTGTTGTAATAGATGACGTTTCTGATTTAGTTATCAAATGACATTTTCATCTGTTGTCACAGATGACTGTTAGGATTTCTCAAACAGATATTTAAATCTGTTGCAACAGATGACATATCTGTTTGAAAATCTTTTTTTTCTTTTAATTTTAAAGCAAGCTTCTGTCCGAGTAGATAAAGTAATAGTACTACTAAAGGTGGTAAAAAATGTTTCTTGGAAAACTCAAAAATCTCATTGAGTAGTCTTGTCCTATATTTTCAATGTCACCCGTTTTCTTCCTCGTGCCCCTCAAATTATTAGTGAATATTAATTAATGAATATTGAAACCCCTAATACTTCTTCCGTTTCATATTGACTTGGCGCTCCCATTAAGAAAATATTAATTAGGGGTTTATTTTACTATACCAAATTAGCCTTATTAATTATGCTTGAAAATATAAATTTGAATAAATACACTTTGTTTAGTTATTTAATATTAAGGGTAGTACATCTAGAAATTAGAATTATCTCATCTCCCCTCTTCTTTCCTTCAGCCCTAAATCTCTCATCTTTTTTCTTTCTATCCTCTTTAGGGTTATCACAACTTTTTTTTTCTCTCCTCTTTCTCATAAATTTTCGTTCGAATCTAAACCTATCGATATTCATATCTTAGATTCCTCGACTGAAATTACTGTTTTGACCCCCTTTTGACATTAAGGTATGATATGATTCACTATTGCTCTTTCATTCTCGTCTTCTTCTTGCAAGTTGTTTACATCATTTTTTTATTTAATTACCATTTTTCCATGTCATATTTATTTAAAAAATTTGAAGAAACTTTTAATTATTGAATAAACGAACCGAGAATTTTTATTATAAGATGCAAAAAAAAGTCATCTGTTGTGAGAAGTTTAAAAGCCTTGTTGGCAGTATCATTTTTTTTATGTATTTTATTTGTTTCTTTGTTGTTGATGCTGTTATTGATATTGTTAGTGGGATTTGGGTTGTTGGAACTTGTGGTGTGGTGTTGTTGACAGTGGCGGATCTAGGTTTTTTAGACGGTGGGTGCTTCTTAGCTTAAAAATAATGGAGTCCAAACAATCAATACAAGGAGTAAGGGGGAAAAAATAAAAGAAAGTTTAAAGTGGATAAGAAGAGAAGAGTTGGTTACCAAAATTAAAAAAATATGTGTTGAGTGGGAATTGAACTCAAGACCAAAAGAAATAAATAGCCTTAAGCACCCATAAACAACAGCTAGGCTAACCAAACAACTCTTACTATGGGTGCTCACTGATTAGATTATATATGTTTTTTTCTTTATTTCCATATACATATATAAAGTTCGATACGAGTTCAATCTGTGCTCGCGCACCCAAAGGACTCCATGTGGGTCCGTCCCTTGTTGTTGATGGTGTTGGAACATAGGATGTATGCTTCTTTGCTGTTGATGATGTTGTTGGAACAAATATTATTGTTTTCTTTGTTGTTGATGTTTTTTATTTGTTGTTTGTAGTTTATGTTGTTGTTGATGTTGCAACAGACGGAGCAACTGATGGAACAAATTAAACTACCAGCAAGGCTGCTATGTATTCCAACAGACTCCATATCTGTTACATCAGACTCCACATCTGACACAACAGACTCCACATCTGACGCAACATACTCTACATCTGTTGCAACAGAAGGATAATTTTCTTTTTGTGACATAAATTTTTTCCTTCTTCTTTGTAGATATAAAAGGAACTGAAAGTTGATCAACTTTTGCCTGACCATCACAAGAGGCTGCTGTAAAGATAGGTTCGGAGAAATAAGCTGCATGCAGATGGAACCACTTCATATGTGGGAGGTATCACAATTCGATATTCCGGGATAAGATGTAATTAGCAGACTATCCAGGATTTTATGTAATATTGCTGAAACTATCCGAAATTTATGTGTTACTTAAATAAAACTGGTGACTTAATTAATATGTAAATTAAAAAAAAAATGGATCAAAATACAACATTTTATCTTTTTGTTGTATTTCTGAAAAAGACAGATTGGTAATCTGTTGCAAAATATATTCCACCTGTCAGATAACTTACAACATATGGACAATCTGTTGCAACAGATGGATATATCAGTTTACTTTTCCATCAGCTGTGGCATCTGTTGCAACTTGCTAGTCATCTGTTTATTCAATTTCATCGAGAGCAATAGATTTTTCTAAACACTTCTTGGCCAAACTCAATTTTTGCTCTTGGATTGCTTCTCTTTTTTTCTTTGCATCCTTCAACCTAGCCTCCAAATTCAAATTTTGCCCTCAATCCAATAGCAAAAATTTAGTTTGGTTGAAGGATGCAAAGAAAAAAAGAGAAGCAATTCAAAAGAAAAAATTGATTTTGGCCAAGAAGTGTTTAGAAAAATCTATTGCTCTCGATGAAATTGAATAAACAGCTGACTAGCAAGTTGCAACAGACGCCACAGCTGATGGAAAAACAAATTGATATATTCATCTGTTGCAACAGATTATCCATATGTTGTAAGCTATCTGCCAGGTGGAATATGTTTTGCAACAGATTACCAATCTGTCTTTTTCGAAAATACAACAAAAAGATAAAATGTTGTATTTAGATCCATTTTTTTAATTTAAATATTAATAAAGTCACCAGTTTTATTTAAGTAACACATAAATCCCGGATAGTTTCAACAATATTACATAAAATCCTGAATAGTTTGCTAATTACATCTTATCCCAAAATTTCAAATTGTGATACATATTAAGCAATGATACATATGGACTAGTGATACATATGTATATGTACATAGTATATACATATGTATACAGTAGTGATACATTTAGCATATGTATCACTAGTAAATATGAATCCCAAATTTTATGTAATTTTTTAAAACATTAATGGATATTGTGTAATATGGTGTCTTAAGTATGGGATTTGTGTAATTTTTCCTTTTAAGGGATATGAACAGTCGTGGCTTTTTGTTTGACTAAGTCCAGTCCCTTCCAATTCAATCATTTTATAAATAGGTCCCTTAGAATCCATATGTTGTAAGTTATCTGTCAGGTGGAATATATTTTGTAACAGATTACCAATCTGTCTTTTTCAGAAATACAACAAAAAGATAAAATATTGTATTTAGATTCATTTTTTTTTAATTTACATATGAATAAAGTCACCAGTTTTATTTAAGTAACACATAAATCCCGGATAGCTTCAGCAATATTACACAAAATCCCGGATAGTTTGCTAATTACATCTTATCTCGAAATTTTGAATTGTGATACATATTAAGCAGTGATACATATGGACTAGTGATACATATGTATATGTACACTAGTATATACATATGTATACAGTAGTGATACATATAGCATATGTATCATTTTAAGGGATATGAATAGTCGTGGCTTTTTGTTTGACTAAGTCCAGTCCCTTCCAATTCAATCATTTTATAAATAGGTCCCTCCGGCCTCCTCTCACTTTCACTCCTCACTCACTCTCGTTCATTCCACTATACTTACAATACTAATATGTCAGATCCAGATTCGTACAAGAAGGTTCATATCGAGCCCATGCAGGAACTTCAAAGGCAGTTTGATGAACTCCAAAGGGATTGGCCGACTTCAGAACAAGGCTGAGGAGGCCCCAGCTGCTGCCGAATGAAAATTGTCAGGTTGACAATAATAATAGTAATAATAATAGTAATAATAATAATAATAATAATAATAATAATAATAATAATAATAATAATAATTAGGTTATATTTTTTTATTTCTTTTAGCGTATGTATTTCCCTTTTTTATATCCGATCTACCTATAAGGGATTCAAAAAAATCCATGTATATGTTTGGTTTGGTTTGGTCAATTTTAAATTTTTAATTCTTATTCAATATTTAATTATCATTCTATTTATTCCCTATCCTCAACATGTCGGCGGTTGGAGTTAGGGATACGGTCATGATGAGAAATTCTCCTAAAAATGGTTCGTTAATAAATAATAAGGAACTAAATGATATTATAATCGTAAAAGAAAGATTATTTAATTTTAAAAAAGTCACAACATTGGATTAATTTAATTAAAATATATGATGATATGATTTTTAAGAAAAAAGTTAATGAACAATCGTGACTGTAACTTTTGTCTAAACACATTCAACAAACAAAAACAAAAAATGCTTCTGATGCATCAAATTCCTCATCTGTAGCGACTGATGAATCAGTTAGAAGAAATAAAAAAAGCTCCTTAAACAGATGGTCGATTTATAGCAACAGATGGTATATCTGTTGAAACAGATAGGTTATCTGATGCAACAGATATACAATCTGTTGCCATAACTCAATTAATAAAAATGGTTATTAAAGAAACGAAACGGTTATTGAAAACCAGGTGTATTCGATTTTTAAATTGAGAAAAAGGCTATTTAAATTTAATAAGCTAAAAAGTCATGACTTGTCACAATAATAAAAAACTTACCACCAGCTTGATTTAATTAAGTCATTTCTTTTCACAGAAAAGAATAAGGAAACAAATGATAAACACAATTTAAACCGTAAAAAACTCACCAGAAATATTCTTGTTTTTAAATCTTCTTTATTAATTTATATAATTAAAAAGTCAGAAAATTTGGATGTCATGAAGATAATTTATTTTTTTAAATATATATAT
>NC_061111.1:250534223-250563574 GCF_002878395.1 Capsicum annuum | reverse complement strand
ATATATATATATATATATATATATATTATATGTTGCAACAGATATATTATCTGATGCAACAGGTTAACTATTTGTTGCAATGGATGATATATCTGTTATAACAGATGATTTATCTGATGCAACAGATATATGATCTGTTGTCCAACTCAGTGTAAAAAAAATGATTTCTGGAAAGAACTAATTATTTTAATAATTATAAAGCTGAAAAGTCATGACATAATCAGAATATTGCTTAATTTAATTAAGTCATAACTTTTTATAGTAATCAAGAATGTCATTAATAAATGGAAGTGAACAGTTGTGCCTTTAAATCTGCCTTATTAATTTATATAATTAAAAAGTCAAAAAATTTGGATGTCATGAAGATAATTTATTTTTTAAAAAAATATATATATTATATGTTGCAACAGACATATTATCTGATGCAACAGGTTGTCTATTTGTTGCAACTGATGATATATCTGTTGTAACAAATGATTTATCTGATGCAACATATATATTATCTGTTGTCCAACTCAGTTTAAAAAAAATGGTTCTTGGAAAGAACTAATTATTAATAATAATAAAGATGAAAAGTCATGACTTATCATAATATTGATTAATTTAATTAAGTCATAACTTTTTACAGTAATCAAGAATGTCATTAATAAATAGAGGTGAACAGTTCTGATTTTTTGCCTAACTCATTCAAGTTCAATCTTCTATAAATAGGTCTCTCATTACTCAGTCATTCAATCTACTACACACTATTTATACCTTTCTCTTGTTACACCTTCAACCACTTTCTCTTCAAGAACTTGATAGCTTTTTCCGGTCTCTGGTAAGTTGTTTTCTTGATTTTTGTGTAAATATTCATTGTATATTACATTACATTCGAATTCTTTCTTTTCTTACTTTTGTTTTTACGTGTGTTTTGTCAACTTATGCGTTTTCTTGATATGGCTGATCCTGTGTGGGATATCGCTATTTTACGAGATGCCATGCGGGAACTGCAGAAGGAGGTTCATGACCTGCATTGGGATTTGACCGCAGTCAAAGTAAGGATGCTGCGGGAGATCCACAGGCTGAGGAGGGCACTGCTGCTACCCGTTGAAGATTGGCCGGCTGGCCATACAAATAATAATGATGTTAATAATGATGATAATAATAATTAAGGTTTTTTTTTCTTTTATCTATGTATTTTTTTTGTTTGTTTTATAAAAAATTATGTTTGATGCACTTGACTTTTTATTTCTTATTTAATTTTTGTGCTGTCTATTTCTATTTCTTAACAAATGAAATGTCTACAATTAAGGAATAATTTGATTCCAGTATCAATAGCAAGAACATATGAGTTATCTGTTAGGTTTTGTGTGTGACAGGAGCTGTATTTTGTTGTTCGAAACATATTAGTAATCTGATGAAACAGATTATTTATCTATTGAAACAGATTACTAATCTGGTGCAGCAGAATTCCCATCTATTCGATTCATAATCATATTACGAGCACCTAGAACCCTTAAACATGAAGCCAACATGAGTCTACTGTTACAACAGAATATTTATCTGGTGCCGCAGATAATGGATCTATTTAAATAGATTGCTCTTGTATTGCATTCATGTTCGCGTGCAAACTATTGTTGAAAAAACAACACACTAGCAGTTACCCAGATTCAACTAAAAAGCATAATCTGACTTATCAAAGTCTCCTCTCAAGTAAATTCCAAAGTTGAAAGTGATTTACGAAATAAAATTTGACGTAAGAATTTGGTCAAAGAGCAGTAGTTGGGGTAACAACAACAACAACAACAATGGTCAACAAGAAGAATATGAAGATGATAATGAAGTATAAGATGATGATAATGAATCAGAAGATGATGAATAAAGCAGCAGCAACAATGAACAACAAATATCGTGAAGAGAGAGAAAATAACAACAGATGAGGAGAGACAAAAATGCACCTTTTTTCCCTTCGTTCCCCGTTATATATTAACTAACATTTGAATCAAAGTGTAAATTTTAAAACTTATGGGTTATTTTGAAATTTTCCAAACTTTCTTAAACCATAATTAAGTAATTGTCACCTCTACTCAATTATTAAGACTTGTGTCACCTACACCTTATTTTAAAACTCTTTTGTCACCTGTGGCCCAAACCCCATCTTACTTTGTCCAAATGCAAACTCATGAGAAATCTTGATTATTTGTTGAATGTTAATCTCATAAATTCCTAAATCCTACACCTTTAAGTTTTAATTATTAAAAATAATAATAATTTTATCATAACAAACTAACAAGCCAAGTCATTAAAATTGAATACGAATAAATAATTTAACCTATAACAATAATACATATACAATACATTACAAACTGAAAATTAATGAAAAACTTGTCAAGATCACAAAATCCACATATTAATAACTAGCAGTAGAAAAAAGAAAGTGTAAGGTGTAAAAATTTTCAACAAAGTGTAAGGTGTAAAAATTTTCAACTTTTGTGTACCAAATAAAATCATCAAGGAACTTATAATAAGGAAGGTTAAGAATGGATTTCTAAGCATGCAACATATACTTCTATATCATATCAATTTTACTCTGAATTTAACGGTACATAAAAAAAAAAAAGTCTTGCATATCATTACGTCAAATATTATTTGCATGTTAAAGAAAAATAATTTGAACAAACTTCCTTATATTGGAATCAAGTCGTACATAATCATCACGTTACATTGTACAAAGAAAGGTTGAATGTTACTTCTTATGAAAATAATTCACAAAAAAAAATAAAAAAATCATGAAACCAGAATTACAAACGGAACCTCAAACTCTAACAACTTGTCTCAATTTTTCCAGTTGGTGTACGTTTCCTCTTGTTTATTTTGGTTTTCTCTTTTGTTTTGTTATGCCCATCAAATGTTATTGTCTTTCTTGTTTTGTAAGTGTTTCTGCTTTTGTGGCTGCATGTGTTGTTGTTTTTTGTCTTTGATTTTTGTCCGTGTGTCCTAATTTATTATTATTATCTTCTTTAAAAGAAAAAAAGGGAGTTGAGAAAAATGTGGGGTGGTTGAAGGTAGTTTAGGATAAGATATGATTTCAAATGTTAAATTTTTTTTTTCTTTTAAAGAAAATAATAATAATAAAAAATAAAATAAATAAATAAATAAATAAAATAATAATAATAATAAAAATAACATAATAATAACTAATTAATTTTTATATTTAAGAAAATATAATAAAAGTTTAAAAATAGTCAAAATAAATATAATTAAGATAGTACTAAAACTACTAACTTTTTTGTTTAAAATTAGAAAAATATATATTTTTCAAAAATTTTGCATTATTTTTAAAAATTAGAATAAAATAAAATACCTCAAAATTAACTTTATTTTTTAACTAAAAATTTATTAAAATAAAATAAGAATTTAAATAATATTAGACCAAATATAAATATTTAATATCGAAAAATATATATTACACTTGGAGGAGGGTCAAAAATCACGTGTCTACATTTGTTGCAATAGAAGCTATTGCAACGACATTAAATCGTTGCAACAACATCTATTACGATGCTTTTGTTATTCTATTGCAACGCTTTTTGAATACCTATTACAACTATTTCATTACTTGTTGAGACACCTATTTTCATCTATTACAACGGTTACTAACCATTACAATAAATTTTATTGCAACGACATTAAACCATTGCAATAGATTCTATTGCAACAACATTAAACTTTTGCAATAGCATCTATTGCGACGCTTTTATTATTCTGTTGCAACGTTTTTTGACTACCTATTGCAATGGTTTATTGATCTATTGCAACAATTATTGCCACATGTTATTAAATTGAAATGATTTATATAAATAGTCACTCGTATTAATGTAAATTTTTATTTACATACATAATAAATTATAACACAATATATACACATCACAACAAAATTATTCATTAATAATCTCATAATTCAAAATATGCAACGAGCTAGTAATTTAAACCCAAAAGAAAAATGTAATCAAGTCCAAATGATTAGTTAAGTTTTTACATACTAGCAAGTTCGAGTCACAATAAGTTAAAATTTCTTGTTGCATGATTGGTAACTAGGTGTGTGATTTTTTCCTATCTCGTGAGGAGGCATGTGAACTAGTTGAGCTAGGTGATTTCGTCATCTCCCATACAATGAGAAGTATAACACGATTGTAGTCAACATGTAAGTTATTTCTAGAGTGTTAGTAGTTGTTACATGATTGCTCCCCAAAGTCTATTGCATCCTTCACTATTTTATTTTATTTTATGATGAGGGGAGTTGTTAAAAGCCTATTTGTCTATGTGTGAAAAGCTTTTAGTGGTAGCAATCAAGTTTGAGTCGTCATGAGCATTGAGTGATACAATGAGGGCATACATATGAGCTAATCCAAGCATAGAAAGACGAGTTTCAGATTTCACTAATAGATACAAACAAAGATTGCTTAAAGTCGAAAATGAATGAGCGAGCCTAATTCTAATATACTCAAGTTAGTGTTCACGTGAGAAATTGAAGAAGTTGTGGTTGAGTAAATCACTTAAAAAAAAGGTGATTTAAAGAGTTGTAGTTTAACTACAATACTAAGAAGACAAGAGTTGGAAGTGAAAGAAAAAGTTTCACTTAAACTAAATATGCTAAACACAATCAAAATAAAACGAAAACGCACTCCCCCAACTTCTTTTCTTCCCGCCTTTACCCAATCCATCAACGTTGGCTCTATATAGCCATTACGTTAAAAAATTTCCCCCCTATTTCCCCTCTCTCACTGTTGCTCTCAATAAATTTCCCCCTCTCCTCTCATTGTTGCTCTCAATAAAGTTGCTCTCAATTTTGACAGATTATATGGATAGATACAAAAGTGTGCCTCTTGTCTTGTCTCGTAACATAAAAAATAAAGAAAATGTACGGTTTTTTAATCCTTGTAGTCTTGCACTTCCGAAATACTTATTGGGTTTTGATATTTGTATGAAATAATGTTGTTGTTGTTGTTGTTACAAGATTGGGTTTTAGAGGATTAAGTGGTTGATTTTGAATTTCGGTGAATTTCAGCTTCTTAGATTTTTTGTTAGGGTTTTATAATCGAGCCAGTTTGAGGACTACCTGTGCCACCAGACCTTGTAGTACCTAGTCGAAGGAGTTTTGATGCTATTTCAGCCAGGTTCTTCGATCATCCTAGCTGTATTAAGTGGTTGATTTTGAATTTCGGTGAATTTGGGTGTAAATGATGATTGTATGATAGATGATTCTAGGCCCTTGGATTTGAATACAATTTAGTGTCTCCTTTTGATTTAATATTTGTTTATGTGGGTTTTGATTTTCGCTTAGATTTTTTAGCAAATTCTGGTGAATTTTGATTTCCATTATGCAATCTTAATTCGTTTGATCGGTTTGAGTTGTGTTTTGATATTTATATGAAATGTTGTTGTTGTTGTTGTTGTTACAAGGTTGGACTTTTAATTGATACGTTTTTTTTCTTAAATGCAGCTGGACAGGTTCATTCCCAATCGCTCTGCGATGGATTTTGACTATGCACATTACATGCTCACTGGTGGCAAGGTTAAAAAGGAACACGTTGGAGTAAATTCTTCATCTTACTTGAAGCTTTTAGCATAAGTTTTCAACATGAACAGAACGAGGATCCTTGCTTTTAAGAATAAAGCTCCACCTTCGGCTGACAGAGTTTCTCAATCTCCATCACATATTCAACAGTCAAAAACCGTTAAAAAGAAGAGATACATTCCCCAAGTGAGTTTTTCTTTCTTCCTCTTTTTACTGTCTTTTCTCTTTTTGCGCGTGTCCATGCTAACTGTAGTTATTCTATTAGTGTAAATAAGTGTGTTAGCTTGGCTTTTCGTTCCTAACTTAGAACTTTTTGCTTCTTAACAGTCTGCGGAGAGGACCCTGGATGCTGCTCCCGACATCCTAGATGATTTTTATCTCAATTTGTTAGACTGGGGAAGCAGTAACGTTATTGCCATTGGGTTAGGGAATTCTGTTTATCTGTGGGATGTGGGATGCTTCTGATGGGTCGACTACTGAGCTTCTCACCATTGGTGATGATTTTGGGCCCATGACTAGCGTCAGCTGGTCACCAGATGGAAGACGCCTTGCAGTTGCCTTGAATAATTCACACGTTCAGCTGTGGGACACCTTGCAGGGGTCTAGCCGATTGGTAAGTGGTTTCTTTCGCGTCTTCTTTCTACAGAAGTCAACTGCAAGGGTTACGAGGTCTAACATCTTTCCATCTACACAGCTGAGGACGTTACGAGGACACAAATTAAGGGTTGGCTCACTTGATTGGAATGACAACATACTGACAATTGGAGGCATGGATGGTATGATCATCAACAAAGACGTGCATGTAAGATCCCACGTAGTTGGAACATACAGGGACACACTCAGGAGGTATGTGGATTGAAGTGGTCTGTGTCAGGCCAGCAGTTGGCTAGTGGAGGGAACGATAATTTGGTCCATGTATGGAGCCTGTCGATGGGGTCTCCTAACAATTCACACCAATGGATCCACCGAATGAAAGATCATACAGCTGCTGTAAAAGCTCTTTCCTGGTGTCCTTTCCAGATTAACATGATTGCCTCAGGTGGTGGCGTTGGAGATTAGTGCATCAAGTTTTGGAACACCAATACCGGGGCATGCTTGAACTCTATCAACACATGTTCACAAGTCTGTTCCTTGCTTTGGAACAGACACGAGCGCGAGCTTTTGAGTTCTCACGGCTTTACCGACAACCAGGTCACTGTTTGGAAGTATCCTTCTATGACGAAAATTTCAGAACTTTTCGGTCACACATTACGAGTTCTTCATATGGCTCAGGTATGATTTGCTAACAAATCACGCCACATTGTGTTCGTTTATGCTCATACTTCGCAGTGCCTTACTGACTTTTCTTCTCGACATGTTTCAGAGCCCGGATGGCTATATTGTAGCGACTGCAGCAGCGGATGAGACACTAACATTATGGAATGTTTTTGGGAATCCTGAAGAGAATAAGCCTGTGCTAAAGAGAAAGCTAGAGCCATTTTTTAACTTGGCACAGATTAGATAAGTATTGGAGTCGGTACAGAGAAGGTTAGCAAATGTATTTTTGTTACATATATAGAAAGACAGTTTAGGGCAATTTTTTGTAGTGTACCATTTGAATGTATTATAGTATAATCTTTTGAAAGTTAATAAATAGAATTGTCTATATACTACAAGCAATTGTTCTTGCATCTTTGGGGGTTGTGATGAATCACATGCATTCATGGATGTGGTCTAACAATCAACTAAACTAAAATGAATCACGGAAGATCAATGTTTTAGTAGTTATCAAAAATTGCAGGTACTTACACGAGATGCCTCAAGGATTTGCGGATAGTATGACACTGCAGCAAATTGAGTTACATGGATGTAGGCTTTCCCTTGTGACTTTTGCTGAGCAGATCCAGAAAGAGCAGTTAGAGAGTTCGGGAAGTGACATGCTCAAAGTTTATGCCTTCGACACAATTAGAGGTAATTAAACAATTTAGGATGAATCTTCGACATCCATTGTATGAACTGTGCTTAAATCAGTAGATGAGAATTCACCAATTGATTGTGATACGATATTCTGTGCATAACTACTATATCATTGAGTTCAATATGACAAGGAAAATGAATCATAACTTAGAATTAAATTGTGTTGTTTTAGACTACATCGTGTACTTTTTAGTTGAATAAAAGGGAATGTGACCTCTAAACTCAAATTGTTGGCACATGAATTTTGCAAAGCAAAAAATCGGTTACCTACATCTATTAATAAGAGGATATTTTGAACACTGGTGTTGTCTGGTTGAAGTAAGATATGTTAAATCTGTTTAAAGTATGTGAATATGTGTTACACTTTCAGAAAATTCACTTGTAATTGACAGAATTTGATGGAGATCATGGAGAAGTAATGAAAATGGTTGAAGAAGATTCAAACAAAGATTTACAGAATTTCATCTGAATTTCGTATATTCTGAAGGTTCTTTTCAAAATTAGAAATCGAGATGGCTGCTGTAACTTCTCTGTTGGGAACAATTAAAATAATTCTGATGATGAAAATGAAGTACGATTTGCTGAAAGGGTCAAAGATCTAGCACGTGAAGTAGGAGACAAAGTTGAGTTACACATTAGGAAGAGGCTCATAAGGTGCTTCTTAAGATAATATAACGAGTCTTCCACCTTCCAACAAAGGCCAATAAAAAGGCTTCTTTAAGATTTTATGACGAGCTACATAAGACATCGACTTTGTGATGCAAGGACTCATAAAGCTGAAGGAGAGTAATAGTGAGCTGGAAATTTGTCATTTGGTGGTTCTAGTTCACCACGATCGCATGTTTCAACCCTTGAGAACAACATGGTGAGTTACAACATTGAACAAGACCACACGCAAGGTCAACTTAAGGTCAACATTTGATTTTTTTTTTAACCATTTTTTTTTAATACAACACATTATCCTACTAGGAGTAACCGGTAAAGTTGTTGTCATGTGACCATGAGGTCATGGGTTCAAGCCTTGGAAACAGCCTCTTGCAGAAATGCGGATTAGAATAGAAGGTTAGTAGATAGCAACATATTGTTGTTATCTGTCCACACTCGTAGTTGTAATATTGCTCCTATTATTTCTTGTATTTTGATTATCTATATTGTTTTGTTGTAATTAGTGTCATGTTGCTACTTGTTGATTTGTTACTAAACATTATTTCTTGTACTTTTATTACTTTCTTTTATATTTATAGGCTGCTTTGGACTATTTTTTCCTTAAGTCAAGAGTTTACCAGAAACGATCTATATACCTCTAAGTTAGTGGGAATGTGAAAATTGTTCCGTTTTAGTTTGCAAGGTTCCTTGTTCTGATTGAGTAATATTTCTCTTATCAACTTTTTTTGGTATTCCTCTTTATGTTTGTATAGTTTTTGGTATTGCAATACTAATATAGTTACTTAATGTGACTGATTCAATATTCTTGATTTCTAGTTTTGAGACTGCATAGAAAAGCTAGGGAGGCAGAATAAGATTTTTTTTTTTTCCTGTAATATATGTTTTAGAAAAGCATTCAATGTGCCAAAGCTTGTGTGGTTGAATATGAACATGTTATTTGATTTAGGTAAGGTTGAGGGGCTTTCATCTGAACATATCGTGTGTTTACGTCTTTATATATTTGTATTGCTTCTGCCTTCTTGTCTGGTTCATATAATTTTTCTAGTTTGAAGAATCTAGGACTGTTTCAATATTCTGTAAGTCTATTCAGACCAGCTATCAGTCACCGTTTGGTTATTAATAATACTATACTTTGGTAAAAATATTGTATTGTTGAGACTTTCTGTTACTCTCTTAAGGGAATGACTGGATTTATTGTTTGTTCTGTTATTCTCTTAGGGGAATAACTAGGCTTTTTGTTGTTCTAGGCAAACTTCATGAGAGTTACAATTGCTTGAAATTAATGACTACCTATGTTGACTGTGATATATCGTATCTCTTTTTTGTTTGTTTTGTTATTCACTGTACACAGATTGCTTTAAACTATTTTTTCTTGAGCCAAGGTTTATCGAAAACCCTTGTAGTGGGGTCCTACCCCGGACCCTGCGCATAACGGGAGCTTTAGTGCACCAGGCCGCCCTTGGCAAAATTCTTAGCTTCGCCAATTAAGTCTGGGACTATAGTCCCACAATAATTTAGTCCGTGTAACAAACGACCACTTTACAATGTGCAATAGTTGACTTCTGTTTGGCCATTTTTCTTCCTTATCCCTTGTTTGTGTGGACCAAATTGAATGAGGGAAAGCAACAAAAATATGTCTCTTTTTTGTTTGTTTTGTTATTCTCTGTAGTCAGACTGGTTTGAACTGCTTTTCTTGAGCCAAGGTTCATCGAAAACAACCTTTCTATCTTTGATGTAGGTCCCATGATAATTTATTCCGCGTAACAAACGACCCCTTATTGTGTACAATGTGCAATAGTTGACTTTGGCAAACTATGTTGTTTTGTGTACAACAGTTGAGAGCCATTAAGATCTCTGAAGGTACTTGTTTGGGAAATGGCTGCCTATGCAGCTGTGACTTCTCTGATGGGAACAATACACCTTGTATCACAATCCAACATGGATCTGCTGGAAGATCATAAAGAACAGTTGAAATTACTCTACGAGAAGGTTGGCTCTCTGCTAGAGTTTCTTGATGATGAAACAATGATAGATTTGCGAAAAGAGATCAAGAATGTAGCAGAAAAAGTAGAAGACGAAGTTGAATCATACATTCAAAGAGAGGCTCAAAGGACGCTTCTTAAGATCCTGCGACGAGTCCTGCACCTTCCAACAAAGGACAATGGGAAGCTGTTTAGGTTCTGTCAACGAGTTATAGAAGACGTTGATTCTATCAAGGAAAATCAGCAGAAGAAGAAGAATAACAATTCTCAAATTAGAAATAACCCTTCCCTTGTTGGTTCTAGTTCACCACAATTCCATGTTTCATCCCTTGAGAATGACATGGGGGGGCACAATAGATTGTATGCGAAGTCAGCTTAGGGGATGTTCGTCTCAACTGGAAGTCATATCCATCGTTGGTATGGGCGGTATTGGTAAGTCTACTTTTGCCAAAAAGATGTATTATGATCCCTCAATTGTGAGCTTCTTTGATATTCGTGGATGGATTACTGCGTCCAAGGACTATAATTATCGAAATATACTTGCATGCCTCCTTCAAGATGCTATTGGGGTGAAGGAAAAGCTTGATAAATTCAGCGATGAAGATCTAGAAGATCATTTGCAAAAAGGTTTGAAGGCAAGGAGGTATTTGATTGTTGTGGATGACATATGGAGCATGGAAGCCTGGGATGAGTTTAAACTAGGTTTCCAGAAAACAATAATAGAAGTCGAATATTATTGACTACTCGTGACATGAAGGTTGCTGAATATGCTAGCTTTCCGAACGTTCCTTTTCCAATGCGTTTCCTGGAGCAAGAGGAAAGTTGGAATTTGTTTCGCCCAAAGGCATTTGACAAAAAAGTCTGTCCTATGAAATTTGACAATGTTGCAAAGGAAGTTGTGAAAAACTGCAAAGAATTACCACTTGTGATTTCTACGGTTGCAGGAACTTTATCCGGCAAGAGGACGCTGGATGAGTGGTGGAAAGTAGCTCAAACTGTGAGCTCACTAGTAAACCTTGATGATTATCAACGTTGCTCAGGAGTACTCGTTTTGAGCTACAATCATCTTCCTCCGCACTTGAAGTCTTGCTTTCTGTATTTTGGAGTTTTCCCAAAAGCTAGAGAGATTTCAGTAAAGAAGTTGCTTAGACTATGGACTGCAGAAGGACTCTTAGAGCTAAAAGGGCTCGAGGAACCAGAAAAATTGGGTTCTAGTCTTTTACAAGATCTTATTGATAAAAGTCTAGTTGTCGTTGGCGAGCAGAGTTTGGACGGTAAAATCAAGGCATATCGAATTCACGATCTTCTCCATGATTTATGTTTGGGAGAAGCTGAAAGTGAGAATCTCTTGTATGTTTTAAATCCCCCAGTTTCTAAAGGACACCAAACAGTTTTTCCTAAAGGTAGTCGGTGGGTGTCACTTCATTCAACACGAGGTTACTTTTCTTCCATTCGTTTTGATGATCTTATGCGTAGCAAAACGCGCTCTCTTCATATTTCTTTCAGTATAAGCATAGATCGTCTTGTGTTAAGACTAAACCATTTCAAATTTCTTAGGGTACTGGACTTGGAGAAAGTGAGCTGCTACGATTTACCTAGAGAAATAGTACAGTTATCTTCATTAAGGTATTTTTCTATGATGGTTTGTAAGATTACTAAAGATCTATCGATTTCCAAACTTTGGAATCTGCAAACTTTAGTCTTCCGTCAAAGTTATCGAGGAGCAAGCCCTCCCATTATTTTATCAAATGGAATTTGGGAAATGTCTCAATTGAGGCATCTCCAGGGGATGTACTTGTGTTCTCCTCCACAATTATCAGCTAATGAAGTTAAGTATCGGGCTCTGGAAAACTTGCAAAGTGTTTCTGGGTTGAGTTCGCGTTGTTGCACAAAGGAAATCTTTGAAGGGATTAAGAAAGTGAAAAAAGTGCAGATTTTTGACATGGTGCATGAAATTTGTAGTAAGCTCAAATGCCTAGATAATCTGATATGTTTACATGAGCTCGAGGAGCTAAGTATTGAAGGTTACATATATAGTTTCATAAGGCTTCCGCGTCTGGAATTTTTCCCACCAAATCTCACGAAACTGACAGTTAACAATACTCGTCTACCTTGGAAGGAAATGACGATCATTAGCAAGTTGCCCAAACTCAAAGTGCTTCAATTGAAGAAATATGCCTTTGATATGAAAATAGTCTGGGAGTTAACAGAGATGGGATTTCCTGAATTAAGATTCTTGCTCCTCGAGGAGTCGACACTTGTTTATTGGAGAGCCGCCGATGATTATTTCCCATGCCTTGAGCGTGTAGTTATCAGAAACTGCAGGTACTTACACGAGATTCCTCAAGGATTTGCGGATAGTATGACACTGCAGCAAATTGAATTACATGGATGTAGGCCTTCCCTTGTGACTTTTGTTGATCGGATCCAGAAAGAGCAGTTAGAGAGTTCGGGAAGTGACATGCGCAAAGTTTATGCCTTCGACACAATTAGAGGTAATTAAATAATCTAGGATGAATCTTCAGCATCTATTATATGAACTGTGTTTAAATCAGACGATGAGAATTCACCAATTGATTGTGATATGATATTCTGTGCATAACTACTATAGCATTGAGTTCAATATGATAAGGAAAATGAATCGTAAATGTAGAATTAAATTGTGTGTTGTTTTAGACTACATCATGTACTTTTTAGTTGAATAAAAGGGAATGTGACCTCTAAACTCGAACTGTTGGCACATGAATTTTGCAAAGAAAAAAAAACGGTTACCTACATCTATGAATAAGAGGATATTTTGAACAGTGGTGTTGTCTGGTCGAAGTAAGATATGTTAAATATGTGTTACGCTTTCAGAAAATTCATTTGTAATTGACAGAATTTGATGAAGATCATGGAGAAGTAATGAAAACGGTTGAAGAAGATTCAAACGAAGATTTACAGAATTTCATCTGAGTTTCGTATATTCTGAAGGTTCTATGCAGAATTAGAAATCAAGATGGCTGCCGTAACTTCTCTATTGGGAACCATACAATACAACAGTTTCCACAATCCAACGTAAACCTTGGTGAAGGTCACAAAGAACAATTGAAATTACTCTACGAAAAGGTTGTCTCTCTGCTAGAGTTTCTTGACAATTCTGATGACGAAACAATAAGGTCAAAGATCTAGCACATGAAGTAGAAGACAATGTTGCAACGAGTCTTCCACTTTCCAACAAAGGCCAATAAAAAGGCTTCTTTAAGATCTTGTGACGAGCTACATAAGACATCGATTCTGTGAAGCAAGGACTCATCAAGAAGGAGAGTAATAATATGCGAGCTGGAAATTGGTCATTTGGTGGTTCTAGTTCACCACGATCGCATGTTTCAACCCTTGAGAACAACATGGTCAGTTACAACATTGAACAAGACCACACGCAAGGTCAACCTACTGGACTCTCATCTCTATTGTAACTACATGATGTAAATTACTGGATGGGAGATAGGTTAGTCAACTTTTGTAACTACATGACATAAATTTTGTTTATCAAGTCAATGTAGCTAGTGATGTTTTGAAATCTATAATTTTAGTGTGTTATGCTTGTGTCAATGATGAATGTTCTGAATTTCGCTCGATTTACTAGTTGCATTAATGTACATGTCTGTCTATGTCAGAGGCGAAGCCAAAATTTCAACGCAAATAGATAATTTATGTCAAACATACAGGTGGACTTTTACCTCCGCCACTGGTCTATGTGCGAATGTTTTTGGTGTTTTCAAAATTAGCATGGGAATGCATATGCTGTGAAAATGTACCTTGCATTAGAAAATGATGTGTTCATATGAAGATATTATTTTGTACTGATTATAGTTTGAATGATGCAAAATGATAGATAGACCAAAGATTTATGTAGTTCAAGTTTGTTGCTAATAGTGAGATGAGTACATTAGTGTTGATTAACCAAATCGAAACGAAGCAACCCATCTATTATCAGAACGTAAGTGTAAATTTTGGTCAACAGTGACTTGTAAAGTTCCTGATAGGTGAAGGATTTCTCTAGTCTTCAGCTTTTAAGACAAAATATCAAAATCATATTAACAATTTAGAAAGACTACCTATTTATTGACTAATAGTAATTGGCATGAATAACAAATATATGGACAAAGAACAGGAAACAAAAAATTATGATAAAGTAATTTTTAGTGTCGCTTCTTCGGCAGACAATAATTGGCAAGGAAGAGTATGTCTTAAAGCCTTGATGACAACACTAAAGTGCATATTAAAAGAGGCAAAGCGCTCAACATGTTTTACGCTTCGCTTCAGGACTTGAACACATCTTTGACAATGTGTTTTAGATTTCATAACTATAATAATGATATCAACATGCGATTTCGCTAGAATGTCTAAATTATTTCGGGTAATTTGCAGAATTCCTTCATGTTTTCTGATTTGATATTGCTTCTGCCTTCTTGTTTCATTATTAATAATACTTTAATTTGATAAATATATTCTAGTTGTTGAGACTCAATAATGGTTCTTCCACTTTTGTTTCTTCTGTTATTCTTTTATGGGAATGACTAGACTTTTTGTTTTTTCTGTTATTCTCTCATGGTAATAACTAGACTCTTTGTTTGTTCTATTATTCTCTTATGGGGATAACTAGGCGTTTTGTTTGTTCTAGGAAAACTTCATGAGAGTTACAATTGCTTGAAATTAACGATTACCTATGTTGACTTTGACATAATTAGTTGTCCTGCTTATCATTCTTTATTGTTTCCAGTGTGCAGAATGCTCAACATATTTAGCATTATTCTATCCTTTTCGAGTGCCAACTTTCTGCAAATTTCTTAATTCATTCACAAATCTTCTATACATCGCTAAAGGTACTTAGCACGAGAGATGGCTGCTTATGCTGCTGTAACTTCTCTGATGAGAACAATGCACCTGATTTCACAATCCAGCTTAGACCTTCAGGAGGGTAACAAAGAACACTTGGAATCACTCTACGACGCGGTTGGCTCTCTCCTAGAGTTTCTTGACAATTCTGATGATGAACTGATGAAGGATCTGCAGAAAAAGGTTAAAGATCTAGCAAATGACGTAGAAGATGAAGTCGAATCACAAGTATTGCTGGTTAGGGAGAAGGATGAACATATTCGAACAGAGGCGAATGAGAGGCTTCTTAAGATCTTGCAACAAGCTATAGAAAACATCGATTCTCTGAAGCAAGAGCTCAACAAGCAGACGAAGAATAACAAGCTGCAAGCTAGAAATGGTTCAGTTGGTCATTCTTATTCACCGCAATTGGATGTTTCAGCCATTGAGAACAACATGGTGGGGTACAACTTTGAACAAGAGCTCATGCTGCGTAAACTTACCGGAGACTCATCTGAAATGGAAGTCATCTCTATTGTGGGGATGGGTGGCATAGGCAAGTCAACTTTTGCAAAAAGATTGTTTTCTGATCCCGCAGTTGTGAGCTTCTTTGATGTCCGTGGATGGATTACTGTGTCCAAGGACTACAGTTTAAGAAATATGCTTCTATCCCTCCTTCAATACGCTACTGGGGTGAAAGAAGAGATCAATCCCCAAGATCAGGAAAATGATGAGGAAGAAAAAAAGAAAAATGCGGAATTAGCGGATCGCTTGCAAAAAAGTTTCAAGGGTAGAAGGTATTTGATCGTTGTGGATGACATATGGTGTAGGAAAGCCTGGGATGATATTAGACTATGGTTTCCAGAAAACAATAAAGCGAGTCGAATATTGTTGACTACTCGCATTCTGGAGGTTGCTCGGTATGCTAGCTCTCCTAAGGATCCTTTTCCAATGCGTCCCCTGGAGCCAAAGGAAAGTTGGAATTTGTTTTGCCAGAAGGCATTTGGCAAAGTAGATAGTCCAACCAAATTTAAGGATGTTGCAAAGATAGTTGTTGAAAACTGCAATGGATTACCGCTAATAATTTCTGTGGTTGCAGGAACTCTCTCTAGCACGACGACGCTGGAGGAGTGGAATGAAGTAGCTCAAGGTGTGAGCTCATTGGTAAACGTTGATGATTATCAACGTTGCTCAAGAGTGCTCGCTTTGAGCTACAATCATCTTCCTTCACATTTGAAATCTTGCTTTCTGTATTTTGGAGTTTTCGCAAAAGCTACTGAGATTTCTGTGAAAAAGTTGATAAGATTATGGATTGCAGAAGGACTTTTTGAGATAAGGGGGCATGGGGATTTGGAAAAAGTGGCCGGTAGTCTTTTACATGATCTTATTGATAAAAGTCTAGTTGTCGTTAGCAAGCGAAGTTTGGATGGAAAAATCAAGACATGTAGGATTCATGATCTTCTTCATGATTTATGCTTGAGAGAAGCTGAAAGTGAGAATCTTTTGTATATTTTAGATCCCTCAGCTTCTGATCCCGAAAGGATTGTTCCTCAAGATCGTCGGTGGGTTTCAGTTTGTTCATATCGAGGTTGTTTTTCTCCCCTTCTTGCTTATAACAAAACACGTTCTGTTCACTTTTCTGAATATATGGGGTCCTATGTTTTATTAGGACAAGACCATTTCAAACTACTTAGAGTACTAGACTTGGGGAGATTGAAGTTGACATATGCCCCCCGCGAATTATCAGACTTAGTTTCTTTAAGGTATTTCGCTGTGAGGAGTTCTGTGGTTATTCAATATCTACCGATTTACAGACTTTTGAATTTACAAACTTTCAGTTTTCTTCTAGACGATGGATCACCATCACGTACTAAGACGATGCAATTACCAAATGGAATTTGGAAAATGTCTCAGCTGAGGCATGTTAACTGTAGAAGCATTTATTTGAATTCTCCTCCAAAGATATCAGCTGATGACTCAGCTGATGACGTTAAGTACCGGGTTTTGGAGAACTTGCAAAGTGTTACTGGGTTGAGTCCTCTTTGTTGCACAAAAGAAATATTTCACGGGATTAAAAATGTGAGAAAATTGGGGATTTCTGGCGATAGTGATGAATTTTATCGTGAGCCTAAATGCCTCGATAATCTTATATATTTGCATGAGCTCGAGGCACTACATATTGAATTTTATTACGGCTACTTCAGGTATGGTTCTCGTAGGTGTCTTCCACAACCAAGTTCTTTCCCACCAAATCTCAAGAAGCTGACACTTCACCAAACTTGTCTATCATGGGAGAGCATGACTATCATTAGCAGGTTGCCCAAACTCGAGGTGCTCCAGTTGAAGACTGATGCCTTTGGAGATAGTACCGATTTGGATAAAACAGTATGGGAAGTAACGGAGATTGGATTTCCTGAATTGAAATTCTTGCTCCTCGAGGGGTTATCTCTTGATCATTGGACAGCCGCAGATGATATCTTCCCATGTCTTGAGCGCATAATAATACGAAAATGCTTGCGCTTGAAACGGATTCCTAGAGGGTTTGCAGATAGTATGACATTGCAGCTAATTGAGTTACATCAGTGCTGTTCTTCCCTTGTAAATTCTGCTGACCGGATTCGGCAAGAGCAATTAGAGTGTTTGGGAAATGACATGCTTAAAGTTGAGGCCTTCGACACAATTAGAGGTACGTAATATAACTTAGAATCGATCTTCAAAATCCATTATATGCTTTAACTGTACTCATAATATATTTCTTGTCTGTAATGAGTTGATCATATCTGGTCTTACATCTTGGTCGAAACATTTGTTCTCTTAATGTTGCAAATCATCATATCATATCATACTTATTGTGGGAAGCTCCTTAGTTGAAAGTTGGATTACGGAAATGCTCTTCAAATATTGATACCCCTTATCCTAAACCAAAACTCTACACGTTGCATTAAGCATCTTACATAAATAGACATCAAGAATATGCTTAACTCTCACTATTGGATCGAAGCAACTCAACAGGTTATGTAATAATTCACCTAAGGCTTGTACTTTCGTTTTACTTGCTCGTTTTCCCCATAAATCAACACGTAACATTGTGAATCTTTTTCATGTTCTATGTTAAATTTATGATTTTTCACCAATATTTAACTCCTCAATTTTCATGTTGTTCATTTTTGTAGCGCCCCGCATTTTCGAGCTAGAAATTAAATCGTCGTTCCTACGTGTGTAAGCTCTAATTCCATGGTTTATGTTTAGATTCATGTGTCATGATCTTTCGCCTGGTATATAAAGTGATTATGAGGTGAAAAATGTTCATAGAAATGGCCTAAAGCAAAGTTGAGCTAAGAACTTTTCATTCATCCAAAATTGGGTATTCGACTCTACAAGGGTTTACTTTGAACCTATATAACTTTCGATACACGGAGAATTTTTCAGCTCAAGACCCACCAAATTGTAGATAATTGAATTAGCTTTCCAACGATACCAATTTCGCCAAAATTCGATAACCGAGCGAAAAGTTATGACATTTTCCGTGAGGCAGTAAGCCGACGCGACGCGTCGGCCAGCGCGATACAGAACTGTTTCACTCGTTAAATCAGTTTCTAATGGGTCTAGGGGCATTTTGATCACTTTCCCTCACCTAAACTATGTCCATAACATAGAACTTCAGCCCCAAGAAGCCAAAATTTGCCTATTATTCACTATTCCTCTCAAAAATCAAAACCCTAACTCCTTCCCCAAAGATCAAGAACTCTTCCCTAAGATCAAGAATTCCAAGAAACGAGTCAAAATTTGAGTTCTACTCTTCAAACCTTGTAATCTAAGGTACGTGGGGTTTTCCTAAAACTACTTGGGCATAATGAAATTGTTCAACAACTTTTAACATTGTGAAATCAATGAATTATTGAAGGGGTTTTGGAATTTACATTGAAATTTGCATTATCAATTCTTTAGTGACATTATTGTTTTGGTCTTTAGGCTTTTCCCCTAAATTGATTTGAAATCTTATATATATATGTATGTGTTAAAGTTGATGATTGAATTGAGAGCATGACTATTTACGCTCCCTCTCATGTTGCAACACCTCTTGATTTTAGAATGTTATTTAGAAGCATGGTATCAATGTTTTGACTATTGTTGAATGATTTAAGATTGATCTTTAAATTGATGAGAGGGGTTTTTGAATGATTGATAAATGTTGATTGTATATAATGAAAGGATTGCATGGTTTGTCAAAAATTCATGACCACCACATGTTTGTTGAAATGATTCAAAGGAATGATCCTTGCATAACTTGATAAATGTATTGAAGAATGAAGCTTATTGAATTATTTGAAATATGGTGGTATGAACTTTATGTTTTGAAAGATAAAATGTGATATGATATTTTATGGCTCAAAAACATGACTTGCAAGTCTTGGTATGACGATATCAATATAAAAAATGTCATGGTAATTCAGAACAGAACAGAATGCATATTTTCATTCAGATTTTCAGATTTCGAACTCAGAATGATGCATGTTTAGAAAAGACTAAAATTGGACTTAGAGAGAGTTAGGTGATTACTCGAAGAAGGCACGAGTTCAGAAAACTTATTGCCCAAAATCGTGTTTTGCCGATACAGGTCATTATATTTCCAAGAGGAATTATACGCTGGCCTAGTGCCCTGTGGCGTATCAGAACAGAAACTCCAACCCTTATGGCAAACTTGGGTTGGGGGCTTGACTGCCGAGTTAAGGGCGGATTTCATATAGCCTGTGGACTGTTAGACTTGTAGGGTGGACCACCTAGCTCAGAAGTTAAATAAAGAATGGTTTTACATCTGCAAATTTGCTCGAATGATCATTTTAAGTTGCCCATGTATTTTAAATTATTTCATGCATGATATTTTATGAAATGCTCTCACCTATGTTTTATATAAAAGTACATTATTTTGGATTTCTCTGCATACTAGTACGACCCCCTATATTTCAAGGTCTGAAACTCAGTCCAAGGGTCTCGCTAAATCGTAGAAGGGTCGGACAGCAGGGTGCAGTTGGTGAGCCTTCTTTCTTTCGAAAGGCCTGTTCCTTTTGAGTCTATTATTTACTTTGTTCTGGGTGCGACTAGGGGCCTTGTCCCAGTTTTGTACAGACTTATGATGGATCTTATGATATTAGAGATTTCGCAGACGGGTGTTATATGTCTAAAGTATTCAGAAACTTCTTTTCAAATTGTTCAAGTTTATGAGTTTGACTATGTTACCGTTTTGTTTTGTTTTCCGTAAATTTTCTTATACTATATGAATATTGTGCATGATTAACAGATTTAGAAGAGCACCCGAGCCTTCATGGTTCGGGATGCTCATTACGGCCAGGGCCTCGACTCGGGTCGTGACAAACTTGGTATCAGAGCACGGTTCATGGTCCCAGGGTGTCTGCAAAATTATGTCTAGTAGAGTCTTGCTTATGGGTGCGTTGTGCACCACACTTATAATCAGGAGGCTACCGGACATTTAGGAATTGTTTCTTATTCTTTCATACTCTAGTTCGTGTTGTAGAGTTGTCCATAAGAAAGTTATCCAAATTCGTTCCTTGTTCTAATTTTCGTGGGTCATTCCTCATTATCGAGGCGGTACAAGTCTAAGAGTCTAGCTCTCCCAACAATGTGGTTCTCTCTGATTGAGTTATCCATAAGGTTATGAGATAGCATGAAGACTTGAGAGTAGTTCATTAGTGCTTCAAGGTGTATTGATTTGAGTGTGTTCCTTTATTCTGATGAAATCGTGCCTTTCAGCCTGAGGTACAAAGTCTATTCAATCCCCTTTCAAAATTCTTATTGCAGATTTCTTCCGTAAGGGTAATAATGTGTAGCAGAATGTTGGAACTGTATTTCCACCCGAGTAGTAGTGTATGTTAAAGTGTGATGACCTATTGGTAGTGAGGTGGTCTAGAAGTTGGTGACATGAAGTCACAAAGTTACCAGTCAGAGTGAGGGTGACATTTGCGTAAATAAATAGTTTTAGTTGTATAATCGTGGATTGAGGAGTGGTTTGTCATTTTATAGTGATAGACAAATGTGGTAGCAATAATTATAGATTGTATGGTAGTCTGTGAAGGAAGTGACTGAATATGATTATTATTTATTCAAAATGGAGAAGGAGCTCAAAGTGGATAGTTATGGTGGTTATAAAAATTATTTATAAGTGGTAAGTAGAAAGGGGTAGATTAGTTAATAAGTTATAGGTAGAGACTCATAGTGTTTATTGAACTTTGAAGATCATTGTGATGTATGATTGGGTAAGTAAGTATGATGTGAGGAATTTGAATATGTTGATAAGATTGCAATGGGTTATGTTATAAGATTAAGATTAACAAATCCTGCCAGGTGACTTTATCCCTTTGATGGTCTTTCTTTATTAGTAGTAAATTAGTACTTCGTGTGAGAAAGTATGCAGTGAATTTTTAGTTGAATAATGAGGTTATGGCGGGGTTGTGATTGTAGGTAGTAGCCAAGTGAAGTGAAGTATTTGGGTTGATTTCTCAATTTGATGGACTAGTTTAGTATGTGGCATGCTTTACCAGTGGTATATTTATATAATTGAGGATAGACAACAGGCTTGAACTTTAAATGTGAAGTGTAGTGGTGAGAATAGTAGCTTGAGATTGATGATGCATGTTTAATGGGAATTAATTAGTAGGCTTGATGTGATGTGCGAAATGGCCTAGGTTGATGATTTATAAAAAGTTTAAGTGGTAATCGTGAGGTATATGCGTACGTGAGCACTAGTGATAAAACAATGAATTGTGGTTGAATCATTAAGTGGATAAGAAAGCGAGTATATATGGATGAGTTGAACTCAGGTAGCAGGTTGTTAGATAAAGTTTTATGTGTATAAGTGTTTTGTGTATCTAGATTTAGCTCTTGAATCTTGTAGTATGGAGAAGCCTGGAAAGTTGTTGTATGATGTTCTTTAGAGTTGAATTGAGGAGATATTAATAGGCAATGTGCGTCTTTCGTATAGTTTCACAGATTTTGTTAAGTTGTAAGTTATGTGATTTGAAGTGTAATGATAGTGTCCTAAGGAAATTGAAGATAGAGTGTTAAGTGTTTAGAAGTGTGGGTGTCCATGCACATGAAAATGTTTGTCATAAGTTGATGACTTTGGGAGTTAGAAGATTTTACGATTTGTGTCCCTGAGAGGGGATGTCCTAGAAAATAATTTAGTGTCTTTGTATTAGAGATTAATGAGAGGAGTTTGTGCTCATGTATATACTAATACCTCTTTTGTGATAAGGAGTGTGGATGCATACGCTCATGGGAATCGGGGTTGTAGAGTGATGGCTATAGAGACTAGTGGAAGTTAAAGTAGCATTTATAGAAAAGCAAGGCCTTCAGGGTATAGTTCTTCAGGGAGAGTTTATAGTTTAAGAATGTGGTGATGCGTCTTTTATGTTGAGAGTTAAGGCTATAGATTTGATAAGGGGATATGTCCGTAAGTTCGGGATTGTGACTTTGATCTAAGGGGGAGATGGGGAATTAAGTTAGTTCTCGAATTTTTCTCAATGTGGCAAGTTGCGGGGAAGACTCATGATAAATCTGTTCCTACTCAAGCATACTCCTACTTTCATTTCAGAGATTATTCTGATAATGTCCTACGTCATGTGTTCAAGTCACGCCTATGCATATAGTTCGAGTTCTTTATGGACTTATGTTTATGATTTGACCTCCAAACTAGAAGCAATTATGTTTCTCACTAATCCAGTCTTACATGTATTCAAGCCATATATTATGTTGCTCGTGATCTAAATCTATGTCTCTCAGCATGCTTGGTCCTAAGAAAATATGTTTTTATATATCACTGATTCATCCTATATCGAGTTTAGCCAAAGTGATAAAGTTTATGCAAATTCATGGCAAATCTCAGTTCCTTAGATGAGAAGCAATCGCTTCAAGCGGAAATCTTTCTCTTAGTTGTAATGTAACACCCAGTAGCGTTCACAACTCAATACCACTCTTGGTTGCATGTGTGGAGAACTGACAACCTGGAAATTTTCTTTTTCTAATTGTTAAAAGAATTTCTAATTGTTAAAAGACTTAGTCATATTTATGAGCTCTTACCTTTTAGGATTTTCAAATTGATCTTCTCGACCCCAAATCGTAGATTTTTGAGTTGATTTATGTTCAGGGATGTAAAGGGGATGTTTTGGGGAAGTTTCGGAATTTTCAGATAACGTTAGAGATGTGTTTGGATGTTGGAAATAGTGGCCCGATGCGAAGTTGACGCGCCGCATCGTTGATTGCATCAATGAAATAGTGAACCCACGCGATGTCGACGCGTCACGCTAGGGATCGCGTCGGTAGGGACCGACGCGGTGCGTCGCTTAACGCATTGCGTGCCCGGTTCGTCTTACTGACTTTAGGGTCCAGGAGGGTAATTCAGTTTCTTTCCCTCATTTTATCTTGATACGTGCACCAATGTTTTCGCACTGTGTTTTATCCTAAGAATTTATGCTATATTGTGTTTCTTTAGAATGACTCTCTACTTATGATCCATACACTTGACATATGGAGCACTTCGGGTCTATTTTATCGTATCTTTAGTTCTTGTCCCACCTTGATGTAGGTCAACAGGTATGGGTCATAATTGAGTAGTGTTTCTTCCATTCATGACATTTATTCTCGGGTCCTTTAATGACCCTCCGTATGATAGTATGACGGTGGTTGTAGAAGCGTGGCGATGTGTTAGGTAGGGGAATAGATGTTCTGGAAGGTGAAAAAAATTGATGTGAATTCTCGAGCCAAGGTTATAGGTGAAAGGAAAAAAAAGGAGATATATGACGAAAATCTTCATGAATGTGATTGAATTTGCTGGTATTAGTGGGGGAAATCCATGAAGTGGGTGTAGTAATGATAGGCTTGAATGTTGTGATTGATGAAAACACAACCCATGTACTTAGTATTCCTTGAATTAGAATTCGAGGGAGTTTGACGATAGTGATAAGGTAAGGTAATATTCTTAGTGGGATGTAAGTATAGGGTCCTATAACTTAAGTTATCACCTTGTTACTCCGAGTTAGGCTTCAACATAAAAGCACCTTGCAGTGAAACTCATACTCTTATGGTTAGATGTGTGATGGGAGGATTGTAAGATGGAAAGAACGAAGTATGTTATTTGATGTTGGGGCATAGCTGAGTAGTGCGTATATTCGTTGCATCATGAGGGGTGGAGAATGCTTCTATCCCTATCTTCCGCGAAATTTTGTGCATGGTTAGTACCAATATAAATAAGGTCTATGATCATCAAATAAACCTCTGCCTTATGTTGTGATGATTATGGTGCATAGAACTCATGTGCAAGATCATCTCTATGTAAAGTCTCATTATCTCATGTTTCGTGCTTTCACGTTTCACTAGGGGTTATCATGAAGCTCGTTTGATGCCTTTGCATATTTTGTTAAGGAAACATGTTCAATGCGAGGTTTTGATTCTTTATTCTACACTTTTAGATCCTCAAAAGTACCTACCTATCATTCAAGGACGAATGATCCCAAGGGGGAGCTAATGTAACGCCCCGCATTTTCGAACTAGAAATTAAATCGTCGTTCCTACGTGTGTAAGCTCTAATTCCATGATTTATGTTTAGATTCATGTGTCATGATCTTTCGCCTAGTATATAAAGTGATTATGAGGTGAAAAATGTTCATAGAAATGGCCTAAAGCAAAGTTGAGCTAAGAACTTTTCATTCATTCAAAATTGGGTATTCGATTCTATAAGGGTTTACTTTAAACGTGTATAACTTTCAATACGCAGAATTTTTCAGCTCAAGATCCACCGAAATTGTAGATAATTGAATTAGCTTTCCAATGATACCAATTTCGCCAAAATTCGATAACCGAGCGAAAAGTTATGACATTTTTCGTGTGAGGCAGTAAGCCGACGCGACGCGTCGGCCAGCACGATTCGGAATTGTTTCACTCGTTAAATCAGTTTCTAATGGGTCTAGGGGAATTTTGGTCATTTTTCCTCACCCAAATTTCATCCATAACATAGAATTTCAGCCCCAAGAAGCCAAAATTTGCCTATTATTCACTCTTCCTCTCAAAAATCAAAACTCTAACTCCTTCCCCAAAGATCAAGAACTCATCCCTAAGATCAAGAATTCCAAGAAACGAGTCAAGATTCGAGTTTTACTTTAAAAACCTTGTAATCTAAGGTACGTGGGGTATTCCTAAAACTACTTGGGCATAATGAAATTGTTCAACAACTTTTAACATTGTGAAATCAATGAATTATTGAAGGGGTTTTGGAATTTACGTTGAAATTTGCATTATCAATTCTTTAGTGACATTATTGTTTTGGTCTTTAGACCTTTCCCCTAAACTGATTTGAAATCTTATATATATATATGTATGTGTTAAAGTTGATGATTGAATTGAGAGCATGACTATTTACGCTCCCTCTCATGTTGCAACACCTCTTGATTTTAGAATGTTATTTAGAAGCATGGTATCAATGTTTTGACTATTGTTGAATGATTTAAGATTGATCTTTAAATTGATGAGAGGGGGTTTTGCATGATTGATAAATGTTGAATGTATATAATGAAAGGATTGCATGGTTTGTCAAAAATTCATGACCACCACATGTTTGTTGAAATGATTCAAAGGAATGATCCTTGCATAATTTGATAAATGTATTGAAGAATGAAGCTTATTGAATTATTTTAAATATGGTGGTATGAACTTTATGTTTTGAAAGATAAAATGTGATATGATATTTTATGGCTCAGAAAAATGACTTGCAAGTCTTGGTATGGTGATACCAATACAGAAAATGCCATGATAATTCAGAACAGAACATAATGCAGATTTTCATTCAGATTTTCAGATTTCGAACTCAGAATGATGCATGTTTAGAAAAGACTAAAATTGGGCTTAAAGAGAGTTAGGTGGTTACCCGAAGAAGGCACGAGTTCAGAAAACTTATTGCCCAAAATCGTGTTTTGCCGATACGGGTCATTATATTCCCAAGAGGAATTATACGCTGGCCTAGTGCCCTGTGGCGTATCAGAACAGAAACTCCAACCCTTGCGGCAAACTTGGGTTGGGGGCTTGGCTGCCGAGTTAAGGGCGGATTCCACATAGCCCGTGGACTGTTAGACTTGTAGGGTGGACCACCTAGCTCAGAAGTAAAATAAAGAATGATTTTACATCTGCAGATTTGCTCGAATGATCATTTTAAGTTGCCCATGTATTTTAAATTATTTCATGCATGATATTTTATGAAATGCTCTCACCTATATTTTATATAAAAGTACATTATTTTGGATTGCTCTGCGTACCAGTTCGTTTGTATTGACTCTCTATATTTCAGGGTCTGAAACTCAATCCAAGGGTCCTGCTAAACCGTAGAAGTGTCAAGGTGCAGTTGGTGAGCCTTCTTTCTTTCAGAAGGCCTGTTTCTTTTGAGCACTATTATTTATTTTGTTCTGGGTCCGACTGGGGGCCTTGTCCCAGTTTTGTACAGACTTATGATGGATCTTAAGATGCTAGAGATTTCGCAGACGGGTGTTATATGTCTAGAGTATTCAGGAACTTCTTTTCAAATTGTTCAAGTTCATGAGTTTGACCATGGTACCATTTTGTTTTGTTTTCTGCAAATTTTCTTATACTATATGAATATTGTGCATGATTACTTGATTTAGAAGAGCTCCCGGGCCTTCATGGTTTGGGATGCTCGTTACAGTCAGGGTCCCAGCTCGGTTCGTGACAATTTTCTACGGCAAATGCTAATAAGGGTTGAAAATGTGACATTATCCAAAGTGCCAAATATGTAACTTATTTAGCATGAAATTGTGTTTCTTCCCTATTTTCTCTGTTCGGTTTACGCATATGTTCTCTCTATTTCATCCTTGCTGCATATTCTTTCTTTATCCAGTGAAGGAAAGGAAAATCCGAGCTCTTGCTACGCGCGGAGTTCGAGAAAGGACTTGGACCCAACCACAATGGCGTATCTAGTGAAGAATTGGCAAAATTATACATGCTCAATAGCTATAATTGAAAAGGAAATGTTAAAGAGTCACAGAAGCGTCAAACCAGTAGTAACATTTTGCGATGTTAAAAGGTACAGTATAATTTTAATTTCGTAAAATTCAGAGATAATGAAGCAATTTCCTTTGTAATATTATTCCAAGAATACAGGCTATTTGTAGGTGTACAGGTAAATTTATCTAAAGAAACAAAATCAGAAAAATCTTGATCTATGATTGTGCTATGTATACTATACGTAGACATGTCTATGTACGTACTGCAACAAATTTAAGCGTTCAACTTTTGCAGGTCCAGAGGATATCTAAGCATTGCTGGCCAAAGAGCAGTCACTCCAATAGGTTGATTCATTTACCTATTTCAGGTTAAACTTTTCTACTGAACATTTTTGTGATACTCCATACAATGTGTATTGTACTGCTTTTTTGAGAAACATGTGCAACGCTCGTGTCCGATACCAGTAAAACAAAAATTCCCCCTTACATTTATGATAAGCCGGGCAACGTTCTTAACAATAGTTTAGATATGCTCTTAAATCAGTAACGCTTTTTAACATTGGTCGTCCAGTTGAAGCAAGATATGTTAATTCTTTTAAAAAGATAAAGACACTATTACACTCCCAAACTATAGCCAAAGTTGCTACGACACACCTTACTTTACAGGGGTCCTATGATACGAGTATCAACTATGAGTCAAAAAAAATCAAAACCAAAGAATACAAAACAGTTCTAAGACTTTCTCTAAAGTTATGATTTTAGATAGCTTTTGTTTTCCTCAAGTAATGTACATGTTTAGTAGTCTAAAGACTTGAAATGGCAATAAGTCTTTAACTTGCCATAACTTTGTACTTTTTCACTGGTGATTAAATGAAATGTCAGATACCAAACAAAAAATATTTATTCTTAGATAATTAAGAATTCAATGGCAAATATAAATCTATGACCTAGCTAGCTTGAGATGGTCAATGACTTTAAAATCATTGAGACTCCCTTTTTTTCTTCTCTTGTTGCTGATTTTGGGCAGGATCTCCATTGTTTCCTTGTAGCGGAGCTCGATATTGCTGCAGTGGAGGTCGCCTGCTGTTTGCTGCATAAGCTGGTTGCCAGTATGGCCGATATGGAGGCCTATAGAATCCTTGTGGTGGAGGTGGAGACATCGGAAAATAGTAGGTAGCTTGTGGGGTGGCAGGGGGTGGATGTATATGGATGGTGTACAGTTGGTGGTGGTGGGGTTGTTATTCTGGTATGGCTGGAAGCATCTGGTTGGAAAGGGGCGTTCGGCCACTTGACTCGTTGGAAAGAGGCCTTGTCGGCCACTGCTGGAGGCATTCCATAATAAGTATGAGGGATAATCATATCGTAGAAAACATGATTGTGGTTGGTTGTTGCTGGCCTCGAGGTCTGTCCTGTAGCTTCATATGTCCCTGGAAGCCGCAGAATTTGAATGTTGTATGGCCTATATCTGCAAAAAGGTCATGAAAATGATCAACTTAGATAACTTAGTTTTCTTTGACTAACAACATTTGTACAACCACCTTGGTATTTTATTTTACAAGTTCATACCGGCTATTTTGTGCTTCTTGTCTCTTCAGTTCCTTCAGTTCGCGTTTAAGCTGGGATATTTTTTGCCTCTCTCTGACCACTTGTGTTAGCCGTCTTATTCTTTTTCTATCTTTCTCTCTGACCACTCGTGCCAGCCGTCTTATTCTGTTAATGTAAATTGCATCGTCTGTTTGTGGATATCCACTGCAACTTCTTTGTTCTCGAATCTCAACTGCATGAATTGAAAAGTTGCAACAACAACAACATACTCAACTCGATATATTCCCACCTAGTGGGGTCTGGAGGGTAAAATGTACGTAGTCCATACCACTACCTCCGAAGAAGTAGAGAGGTTGTTTCCGATAGATCCCTGGCTCAAGACAAAAAAACAGTAAACAAAGTCCAACAACTAAGTAGTACTTCATCATTTGAAAATCTATACGTTGGTGTGATAATACCTTCCTCATGATTTGGTATACTAACTATTTCATCCAAGATTCTTTTACGCCATAATCTTTCATTACCTATAAATTAAAATTTATCCCATCGTCATGATGATAACAAAGTTTTCCTCCCACTATTGGTATACGGTGTCACTGGCAATGGCATCTTCTCATTCGTCTCATTTGAAATATTAAACGACACCACACAACGCGTGTTGATAACCTCCCAGTGAAATGCTCCCTCTACAAATGCCAAACAAAACTCCCTTAAACGCGTTTGAATGGCGCATATCCCACCAGCATATTCACTAGTTTTCCTCCG
>NC_061111.1:250519473-250531223 GCF_002878395.1 Capsicum annuum | reverse complement strand
ACTAAATAACAAGTTGGTTACTTTATTAAAGTGCTATTATCAGAGTTAATTAGTACATATATACTAAGAAAAAGTTACACTACTAAGGGCATTACATGTGTCTAAGGCACTTGAATTAACGAATCTATGACCCATTTATTTGGAGGAGTAATTATCAGGAAATTGCATGTCATAGATCCAAATATGAATGGTTTTAGATATTTGACTCTAAAGAAGAATGTCTTTGAAGAATAGTCTTTCTTGCTTTTTAGTATACTAAAAGTATCATTTTACCCCATCCACACCTCAAATATATTTTTAACCTTTCCATACTCATTTATTTCTCAAATTTTATTTTTTATTATTTTCACTTTTTAATTTTTCCTTTACTTTTATTATTCTACTTTTTTTCACTCTTTTTTTTTCCTTTAAATTTATTATTGTGATTTTTATTATTTTCAATTTTTATTTTTTCCTTTAACTTTATTTTCATGTTTTAATTTATTTGTCTCAACCATTATTTTTTCTTCTCTTTTCTTTTTTTTTCAACCATTATCTTTCCTTTTTTAAATTCATTTATCTTTAATCTTTATTTAGAATTTTTTTAATTTCTCTTTTTTTTTTCTAGAATTTTTGTCAGTTAATTCTCGTTCATCTTTTTTCCTCATTTCTCAAAACCCTTTACCTTGCTCCTCTTCCCCTTCATCTGATTTCTCTCAAAATTTCAAACTCGCTTAACAAAAAGAATGGATGTTGCTTCTCATGAAGACATAGCGTGCCTCTCAGTGGATGTTGCTTCCAACTCTTCGGGACTTTTGCCTTCAAATTTAATTGACATCATTGTTGAGGTAAGTTGCTACTAAATTCAGTTTGTCATTTACATGTATTTTATCTTCTTTTTTTTTTGTGTTATTTTTGAATTGGGTATTTAAATCTCTTTTTGTTGTTTACGTTTAAGGTTTTAACTCATAATACAAAGTTGTTGTATTTTTGGGAGTTATGTTTAGGGATTTGTCAGATTTGTAGTGGTATAGTTAAGAAGTTTTAATTTTGTTAGTTGTGTGTTACTAAGTGAATTTTGAATAATCCCACATTCTTGATTTCATGAAAAAAGTAAATCATGATTGAAATTAAAAGTTTTATGTTACTAGAAATCTTAGTAGCTCGGTTGATTGACTATTTGAACTTTGTGCTATTGGAAAATCTCAGTAGCTTAGTTGGTTTACCTGAATTTTGTGCTAGCAGGAAACCTAGCAGCTCAGTTGGTTGGTTGGAGAAACTTTCACCTTATTGGTGAAGGTTCGATTTCCCGTCTTGTAATAGCCTATCGCCAATTGAACCAAAAAAGTTTTGTGCTACTAGATTTGAGATCTTTGATAATTTCTACTAGTACTATGTAATTTCTATTGTGTCAAGCTGGAGGTCTTGTAATAGGCCTTTGCAATGTGGACATCTTTATTTTGCCTCTTAGATGATGGTTCAATTTCTTTTGATGAAATGCACATTTTTATTTTGATTTCCGCACTTGTGGGATTACACTAGATTTTTTGTTGTTGTTGAAATGCAGATTGTTGTTTTGATTTGTTATCCCATCGCAGTTGCTTTCGGTAGTTCAGTTTTTAATTAAAGACTTTATGAATTTCTATTAAAGTCAATCATTTGATGGAAAAGACTTAATCGTTTCTACTTATTTAATCCTATGTATAAGTAGTACATGTAATTATACGGCATATTTAGTACTCCTACTAGTTTAATACATAGTAATCACAACATTAACAATAGGAGTACTATTCTTATTCAAATAAGCCCTATTAAGTACTATTCTTATTCTAACACAACCTATTTGTTAAATATTAAAAAGCAAACTGTCAATAAAAGATAATGTCAACATTACTAGTGCACCCTACTAAACGACCCATGAGTGTATAATTTTTAAGGGAAAACTTGAATGAGGGATTTTAGACAAAGAAAAAGAATAATCTTGTAGCCCATGAAGCCAGACTCAAGGAATAGCCTTTCCCATTTTTTCTCAGTTCTCTGCCCCCCCTCCCCGGGCAAGAATCACCATCATCAGTACATCAAAAAGAAGCTTCACTTCAGTCATGTTTGCTTCATCTTCATCTCTATTCAATACCATGTCAATGATAAGGACCTTCTCTTTTCTTCCTTCATCGTTATACGTGCTAGCTTCTCTGTATCTCTTTAGTATCTTCACACAATCTTCGTTGCTCCAATTATGCATAACTAGCTGCAAAAAGTCGTATTTTCTCAAACATCATAATCAGTGACCTGTAGCCTCTACTATACAAACTAGAAATACTCAGCGCTGCAAGAGTTAATTTGAAAATTACACTATATATACAAGATCAAAATCGTATTTTATTTCTATATAGTACATGCTGAATCGCGTTAGCTTTTTCATGTGTTTACTTTTTCTATTTTGAATACCTTTAGCATGAAGCAAAATAGAACTTTGAAGGACATGTTAAGAATAAAACTTTGTGCATACCTTAAGCAAAATAGCATCAGCATGGGGAAACATATTCCCTCCTATAAAGCTTATATTTTTAGTCTGTGGCATATTTGCAACAACATGTGAAAGATCAAGAATGATGCATTTTATGTGGAATAGAGGTTGTTGTTGTGTTTGTTTTCAAAGTCTTGTTTTTTGCATGACGACCTTCCCATGTACATTAGTATTTGATCAAGAACACCATCGTTGTTTGGTTTCTGAATAATTGTACTTCTGGAGAGTGCTGCTGATGAGTTCTGAGGACTCTCAAGAGCCTTATGGTAATTCTTTTTCTTGAACACACGGCACACTACCCACCCTTCTTCCTGCTTACTTGATTTCGATGCCTGGATATTAATGAAACAATATAATCATATATATCGTTAGTACACTATACTATAAGGTTGTCTTACTTATGTATGTACTGTACCAAGCAGGTTACTGCCTTAGTTACAAAGATGAAAAAGGCATACCGTGCAAAATTTATTTGCACAATCAGGACATTCTTTCTATACACATACATTATCGTAACATGGTATGGGTGCTTATATTAATGTTGGGGGAGGGTGCTTACATGGTATGGGTGCTTACATTCTTTCTATATCATGTGCTTACATTAATGTTGAGGGCTCAAACTCAATGGTATCTCATTGCATTCATTTTTTAAATATTTATTTCACTTCTTGTTTGTATTTTTTCATATATTCACGCAATATATTTATTTTGTATCACAGTGATTGTTGAGTATTTGTTTGTGCGTTTGTTGAATATGTCATTTATGGTAGAGATATTCCTAAAGAAATTGACATTGATTATGTTCGTATGAGGTATGGAGCTTTGTTGTGGGATTATGGAAAGAGAAAACTAGAAGCTGGTATAAAAGACAACACTACAGAAAAAGTTGACAGATTATTTGGAAAGGAAAAGAGGAATAGGACGCACCACGAGTAGTAGTTTAGTTTTGTAGTTATTAAAACTCACTGCACATGAAGGATTTTTAGCTATTTTTAGTTTTGTAGTTATTGAAACTCACTGCACATTAAGGATTTTTATCTATTTTTATGCGATTATGTAAAGTTTAAACAGTCTTTTCAAATTGAATCGGCTATTTTTTATGAGATAACGTGAAGTATACAATGTAGAATCGCTACTGATTCATTTGTTGGTATCTTTGTATATTTATGTTTTATTATCGAAGAATATTTTTTGCCTTTCCTTGTGGCAAGTCTTGCCCCTGAGGCAAGAGTTATTGAGTATCTCTTAAATTAGTAAACAATGTGGCAGGGTCAATCCATGCCCATGAGGTATAACTTGTTCCTATGGGGGCTGTCTTATCATTAATTATGTGCGAATGCTATATGAGTATTTTGATCATTGTGAACTTTTCAATCACATTTGTTCTCGATTAAATGACATAAAATAAGAAACAGTTTAGACCTTGTAATCCAAGGGTCATCTACTCCTCCTCAGTAGTTGGTTCTCCACTTTTATTTATTTGGTTAGATGCTTGATTTTGTTGATTGGTATCATCTTATTTTCTACTCGCAATTGAATACTCCCCCGTGCTTTTCTTTTTATAGTTTTTAATGTTTATTGCTTTTGTTCTTGGCTTATAGTATTTTAGTTTTTAGTCTAGAAGATTGATTCTCATATGGTTGTAAGACTGTAATATTCCTATAAACATATTTTGTATGGTAGAGGAAGAATGTTCTTTGAAAAAATTGTGAGTTGAACCATCTTTGATGTCTAAGTCTTTCCTCTTGGGTAAGTGTTGTAGATCATCTGTCGAATCATTGCAGAATAAGCTAGTGTTAACTCTTGCCCATGAGACATAACTTGTTCCTTTGGGATCTAAAAATTTTGCCTCTTGGGCAAGACTTATAAATGATCTACCAAATCATCACACACTAATTTAGTATCAATGCTTGGCGTTGGGACATAGCTTGTTCGTTTGTTGTATTAAGTTTTGCCTTTAGGGCACGAGCTGCAGATCATCTGCCAAGTTATTACACGCTAAGTTAGTGTCAACTCTTGCCCATAGGGCATAACTTGTTTATTTGGGGCTTAAGTCTTGCTTCTAGGGCAAGTGTTGTAGATCATCTGCCGAATCATTGCAGAATAAGTTAGTGTCAACTTTTGCCCATGGGGCACAACTTGTTCTGCATCTTGCTTTCAAGGCAAATTTTAAAGTGTATCCCGTGGAATTATTCACATCACATCTCTTAGGGATGTAGTCCTTCCCCAAATCCTGTTAATATGATATATTTTTACACATCAAGATATAAACAAATTTCACATGCTAAGTAATTTTTATAAACAATCAATAGGAAGGTATTGAGTTAAATACTTCACCACAAGTTAAAACTTCAATATAAATAAGAAGACATTCGTGATTGAAAGTCAAAAGTACTTGTTACTAACTAATATAGGGATCAAAAAATCCTATTATAACTGCTATTTTGATCCAACTTCTCGGATAAAAAATAAAACTAATCATGTTTTCTTATTTTTCTTTCTCTATCTTCTTGCATATGGATGAAGGATATGAGTATAGTGACAATTTGATCTGTTATGCCTAGTTCTTTTGCATCTTGAACATCTGTAATTATTTCTTGAAGATTCTATTTTGAAAGGATATCTGGATGTTTGTCTTCTCCGAAGCAAAACCTCCTTATCTGGGGGGTTTGTGATCAGATCCTTTATGCTATCTAGAACAATCCATGATGATGTGCTTCCAACTAGTAGGATTTCTCCCTGGTATGTTTGTCGCCAAGATTGTCTTGAGAATCAATGAGAACAATAGCTAGACTTATTCATATGTCTACTCTCTATCGCTGCAACTGCATGGGTGCATGGTATCTCATATGTTTGAAATACCAAGCATTGACAAGTCCTACTCTTCAGGTCTACAATATATTTAACTTCTTCTTCTCTTACAATAAATCTTGTTTCATCAATAGGGTCTACCTGTAAATAAAATGATAAATAAATGACAACTTATAGTGAAACATCTAGTATATGAGCAGAATCAGGCATACAGAGCAATTAACCATACATAGGGGATGAATCTTGAGGCAACCAAAAAACAGCTACAATCAAGCATATAACATCAAATCACAATCTAATATTGAACTAATCGAAAATCTAATAATAAGTGACCAATAATAAGGAGTAATAATTAAGGTTCTATTTCAAAATGGAAGATAAGGGCCAATATAGGGGATAGTTCAAGTTTTGATGCTTGGCTTGGTAAGGGAAAGTGTAGGAGAAGGACCTGTCATCCAAGGAATGAGCTTTCAAAGTTAAATTTCCTGTATTATATGAAAAAGACAGAACCTTGCTCAGGAACAGCAGCTGATTCAATAGTGATGCTTCCAACATATAAGCAGGAGAATCAGCTACAAATAAACTGAGATAAAATAGATAATGCATCTAATCTAGGAGTAGAATCAACTATGATAGTGAAACATCTAGTATATGAGCAGAATCAGCCATACAGAGAATTCAAAAATACATAGGGGACGAATCTTGAGGCAACCAAAAAACAGCTACAATCAAGCATACAACATCAAATCACAAATGATCACGCAGTTATGAGCAGAAGCAACACAACACATATTTTGTGCATGAATCTCAAGGAAATAAAAAACTAGCAATAAATCACAAATAACAGTAAACCAACTATGTATAATCTGAGATAAAAAAATAGTAACAGTATATTTTCCTATTATCAAAATACAATTTAAATTACTTACTTTCAATTTCAAGGCGACTTGAATCTTGTCAGTCACCTCCACTTTCATCCAACGTGTGATGTCATGAAAGTTGCCTTGTGATTCTATTTTTCTTTCATAAAACCAATTTTGTAACTTGTTCTGAATGTAACCGATCAGTCCCAGTATTGGCAGTTGCCTAGCTTTTTTCAGTACCGCATTCATGGACTCCATGTTGTTAGTCGTAAGCATATTGTACCTTCTGTTGGTATAAAATGAACGAACCCATCTTTCTAGTTCTTTTTCTTTTAAGTACTCCGCAGCAACTTTGTCAACTTTTTCTATCTCATCCATAAAAGTATAAAATTCAGTTCGTTTGTATGTTGTTGTTGTGTTGTAGAAGAGTGATAGAACCACATCTGAGAAGTATATTTTTCTTAAAATCTTCTCCATGTGATAGATACATATCCCGTGCTGACACTCTGGATAGACATTTGCAATGGCTGGATGACGATCTGATAGAATAGACAATTGTTCCGTACCTCAATTACATGTCTTAACTGATTGAAGAACCAGTTATAAGACTCATTATTTTTTGAGTCTGCAATTCCAAAAGCCAAAGGAAATATGTTGTTATTTCCATCCTTTGACACTGCTATCATGAGGACACCATGATATTTTGCCTTCAAAAATATTCCATATACCATTATTATCGATCTACAGTTGGTCCATCCAATGATTGAAGTGCCATAAGCAAAGAATTCATATTGAAACCTGTGTTAAGCAAAAGAATATTAGTAACGATTTGCATTTGATGTTTATAATCAGAGTACAACAATTTTCTAAACTAAGTCTTGCCTATGAGGCAAGAGTTGCATTTATGTTAATAATCTAATCAGTGCAATTAAAGAATAAATTTTTTCCTCTTGGACAGAAATTTTCAACTTCAACAGGATAGCATTTGTACAACAATTTTCTAAACTAAGTCTTGCCCATGAGGCAAGAGTTTCATCTATGTTAATAGTTTAATCAATGCAAATAAAGGATAAACTTTTGCCTCTTGGGCAAAAGTTTTCAATTTCAACAATTTTTTAAACCAAGTCTTGCCCTTGAAGCTAGAGTTCCATCTATGTTAATAATCTAATCAGTGCAAATAAAGGATAAACTTTTACCTCTTGGGCAAAAGTTTTCAATTTCAACAATTTTCTAAACCAAGTCTTGCCTATGAGGCAAGAGTTCCATCTATATTAATAATCTAATCAGTGCAAATAAAAGATAAACTATTGCCTCTTGGGAAAAATTTTTCAATTTCAACAATTTTCTAAACCAAGTCTTGCCCATGAGGCAAGAGTTCCATCTATGTTAATAATCTAATCAGTGCAAATAAAGGATAAATTATTGCCTCTTGGGCAAAAGTTGTCAATTTCAATAGTATAGCATTTGTACCTATTCTCACCGTCCCTCTTTAAGTTTGTGTACGTTCCTGGGTTGTTGTTTTTCATCATGTGAAGATACGATGACAACCTGTTGTAGTTCTCTTCGGCGGTTCCTCTTATCACCTTATAGGTATATTGGATCACTCGCCATCCTTTGTTGTAGGATATGATGATTCTGTATTTCCTTCTCATTTCATCTACCATGAAGTTGGGTGTGATTACATTACTAGAGTCACGCACGGGCTCTAGTATGTAGTTACATATGACCTTTGATGTTGTATTCTTGTGGTCGGATGTTATGAAATCAACCGAGCAACTGTGAGCATTTTCATATGTACTAACCTGAAAGAGCAAAGAATCGGCAATCTTCGAGGCATGAAACTGCCACACGCAGTTGTCGTTCAAACATCACAGTGAATATCTTTTTGTGCTTGATTTGATAACCTTAAATTGGATATTGTGTGTAATTGCAATGTTTGACATGCACGTCATCATATTTTGTTTGTTAATGAAGATCGACTTGAAATTTACCTCATTCAAAGAGGCATTGTGTCTCAAGAGAGTAGTCTCGACATCAAGTATCCTCTTCTTTTTTTGGCGTAACCTCTTAATCTTGGATGGCTCAGCTATTTCAGCCTCCAATATTTGTTCAATAACCTATAACTCGTTATTTCTATTAATAATTTCAATACTCATTTCGTTTTTATCCATTCCAAGCACAAGCCTTGTGAAAAATGAAACAACAAAAGATTAGTAACAATTTAATTTATAATATATATCTTCAACAAGTAAAATCACTAAAGATAATCCACTATTGCCCATGGGGCATCTCTGTCAAAGTCTTGCCTCTAGAACAAGAGTTATAGGTCATCTGCCAAATCATTACAGACTATGACAGTGTCAACTTTTGCCCATAGGTCATAACTGTCTGAGTCTTGCCCCTGGGGAAAGTGTTATAGGTAATCTTCCAAATTATTACAAACTAAGGCAGTGTCAACTATTGCCCATGGGGCATAACTTGAAATGTATGGCAAAATCTAAAGATGCTAAAATCGCACTTGAAACTACTGAATAACACACACTATAGTGGTGATTCTGAGAGGGTTGTTTACTTCAGAGATACATTGCAAGTGATACAACATAGTTTATCAACTCAATACTCTGATAGTATGGCCTTGAAAGAGAATGATATACTGACTATTATTGAGAAGTGGAGCAATATTGAAGAGAGCGTGTTACAATAAAAATTCAGGGCTTTGTGTATAAGCTAGGTGATTCAAACCCCATGTACTTTAGTTCAGTTAGACTCAAACATAAGGCATATAAACGCTATAATAAATGTTTAATTATGTGAACATCTCATTGAAAAGCTTCAGATGTTAGAGAGCAAACTTTGAATACTTCACTATATATTCTTAAGCAAACACAACAGGTCAAATTAGTTTCACAGCATTAATTTGCATGTATATAGATTTTCTAATCATATTAATTTAACGTTGCAGGTCAAATGCACATAATCGTGGCATCGTAAGAGGTCATTATGGACATATCAATCAGATGGGACATAGCTTCAACACCGATACATCAAATTATGAGGTGAAATATGTTGATCATGTTTATGAGGAGCAGAGCCACATTATTCAGCATTCTAGACAATCAAATCTCTATCTGTATGGAAATAATTTATACGATGATACTGATAAGAACCATGCAATACATGATGAAAAAGATAGCACGCCAGCTCCTAAGCAAGTTGGATTACTAAGCTTATTCAAATACTCAACCAAGTTGGATATAGTACTACTACTGTTGGGTTGTATTGGGGCTCTAATAAATGGAGGATCGCTTCCTTGGTATTCTTATCTTTTTGGTAATTTCATAAACAAAATTGCTCTGGAAAAAGACAAAGACCAGATGATAAAGAATGTGGGAACGGTAATATATACTTAGACTTTTATTGTATGCTTCCAAAGCTCTCAGTTAATAACCCCTTACCCTTCCATACCGCAAGCAGTAAAAAGAGATGAATTCATGAATACTACTATCCTAAAGTAGACGTAACCAATACTACTGTAGTTAACAAAAGATGAAGGATTAAATATAATGCGTGTTCAACAATAAAGGATTTTTTTTAACACGGAAAAGTTGTATAATGCAGTGAACTGTACAATAGTAACCTTGTTAGCTAAAGTGCCAAATCCTACTACCATTAGAGATTTTAAACCCATTGCCTGTTGCTCTATGTCATACAAGCTAATAGCTAAGGTGCTCTCTCTTAGAATCAACAAGTTAGTGCTTCTTTACTCTCTAAAACATAGGTTGGATTCATCCGAGATGAAAAACACAGCCTTTGCCTCCAAGACCAAACCCTCGCAACTACTCAAACACAATTATAATCGCAATAACAAACTCCCCACAACTTGTTCGAGATAATTCCTCATCATCTTCTAATGCTAATTATACCACTAGTTTGAAATACTTGGAACTAATTTTTTGTACCACCTTGACCTTATACGTTTGGCCTTCCCAAAATATATTGCGATCAACGTTAACTCCCATATTAACAGTCTTTTCCTCCAAGACCGGCCTCCCACAACTACTCAAACACAATTATAACTGCAATAACAAACTCCCCACAACCTGTTCGACACAATTCCTCAATGGTAAATATGTTAGAGAGTAAAAAGAAATAAATTGTTTAGAATTATCATTCTTTGAACTTTCATATATTTTTTACCAAAAAGAAATAAAAATCATTTGCGTACCTTCAAAAAGAGTGCGGATTTGTTGAAGAGACATTTGACATGATCGATATGTTAGCATATTTGGTCGTTGTTATTCTTTATGGTGTTTGCTTCTAACTTGAATATTGTGGATGTCTTCATAGTTTTTGGTGCCCTTTTGCTTTTCATGTTGTGATCTTCCCATTTACTTTCTATTGACGTCTGATTCAATTACTTTAAGTTGCTTAATTTGTTTAGGACCACTATGACATCATATTATAAATACATGTCTTACAATGTAAGTGAAGATTTAGATGAGGCAATGGTTGAGAAATCTTCCTGTTGCATCTTTTTAATATTATAGAATTACTTTTTAATTATTGAATTGCTTCTAAGCCAAAATAACTTTTAAACACTTTCAAAAGTGTAAGTATATAAATATCAGCTTAAATATTTATTTATTTATCAATTTCAACAATAGGTAAAAGTAATATGGAGATGAAAATTCTGAAACTCATCACAATATAGTTTGAGTAAAAATATAAATCATTATCTATAATCATAGATCTAAATCGATTAGTCCTAATCATATAGAGGAATTAAAATTTCTCAGTCACTTAAAAAATAAAGAGAAGAAAATATATTTATTTTCAAATCTCTTAATTATGTATAAGAATACGATGTACAAAAATAAAAATCATTTATAAAAGATCATAAAACTAAACAAATTATAACGAATCTACGTTGACAGTCTTAACTCAAGATTAATGCACGTTGCATCATGAATAATTATTTAAGTGCTTTAAAAATCTAATTAATATGAAAGAAACTTTACAACATGAAATAAATAATTAAAAAATTAAAAAAAAATAGAAAAGGTAAAATTCAAATACAAATTCTAGCATGAAAGATTTTTTTCATAATAACAAAATATTTTGGTATGTGTAATGAAATCATTTCAAATATTATTTTTCTAATTCCTCTTAATTCTCTTTTCTCTACTTTCCCACTTTATTTTTGTGAATTTAATATATATTGAATGTGGTATTCATTTGAAACAGCCTTGCTACTTCTCCGGAGGTAGTGATATGGACTGCGTACATCTTACCCTCCCCAGACCTCACGATGTGGGAATACACTGGGTTTGTTGTAGTTGTTGTATTCATTTGAAAATTTTAATGTAATCTTTAATATCTGTATATATATATATATATATATATATATATAAATAGATTTTATTCGGTAAACTTCAACTTGACTATTTCTTTTAGTTAGTCTTGTAATTTTACTGTGGTTTAATTTAGAGATAATACTCAATTACCCCTCTGAACTATGCCCAAAAAGGTTATGACACACCTCAACTTAAAGGGGGTCCTATTACCTCCCC
>NC_061111.1:250448445-250519373 GCF_002878395.1 Capsicum annuum | reverse complement strand
CCCCCCCCCCCCCCCCCCCCCCCCGCCGAAATAATTAAAAGTGTAATTTTGACACCCTTAGTGCCTACGTGGTGCCTACATGACACACACGTGGCACAACACACTGAAGTGTTCACGTAGGTACACGTGTGTGTCACGTAGGCACTAAGGGTGTCAAAATTACACTTTTAATTAGTTCATGGGGTAATAGGATCCCCTTTAAGTTGAGGTGTGTCATATCCTTTTTGAGTATAATTCAGGGGGGAAATTGGGTATTTCTCTTTAGTTTATTCTAATATAAGAAAATTTTAGTAAAACAAAATGATTACTATCTAATAAATGATATGAAGTAACTATGTACATGTGTCGATGTGTGTGTATATATATAATCAAAAGTAAAAATATCTTTAAAAAATACCTTTCTTTTTTTCGTTCATGAAAATGAAGTTTCTCCAAGCTTTATTTTTTTAATAAAAATATTTATATTTTAAATTTCGTCAACATACCTAATTAAGTTTTGTATGTGCATATAAAAATTTATCTCCATTCTTATCTAAATTTATTAAAGAGATCATTAATAAATACTTTTTATAATCGCGCGAAGCGCGAATAATTTCACTAGTTATAATTATGTTTAAGAATTTCCACAAGGTTGTTCTCGACTTATGGAGTTGAAGAGTTCCTAATGGAAGTAGTAAAAAAGAAAACGAAATAATTTAAGTGACATTATTATTTGTTTGTGAGGAATTTTAATAGCTCAATTAGTTAACTATATGAACTTTCACTTTATTGATGAGAATTTAATTCCCCCTCTCTGACTCTAATCTCCTTTTCAATTTTTCTCTTCCCCTACCAAAAATTGATACCGTAAGCGTAAAATTGACATTTTACAAATCAATTGACATATAGAAGGATAATGTCTATTATTCAGAACTGAAGGAGAATTTGATTTTTGAAGCAAAGTTTGCGGGTGAATTTTTTTTTCATTTTTTAAGAAAAGCTAAAAACACAACATTATTTAAATAAAGAATCAATACATGTGAATGTATAGTATTAGGAAAACATATTCTTCCCTTTAATCATTACATGTGAATAATTTGTTACTAATAAAAAGTATGGGGTGTCAATCTATATCTATGCGGTGTCAATCTATATCTATATCTATAACTATATTAAAAGTGTGAAGACCTTAGAAAAGTAATTTGAACTTTTTGCTCATTAAAAGACTCTTCTTCAGACAAAACTATCTTTTTACTATTTTTTAAATTATTTTTTATTATATCAACTAGACTTTCTAAAATATATGGGACTCCTGAAATATATGGTAGAAGAATTAATTAATATTTTTCTTTCTACTAGACTTCCTAAAATATATGGGGCTCCTAAAATATATGGTAGGAGAATTAATTAATATTTTCTTTTCTACTATTTAATTACTAAAATACTCCTAAAATAGAACTATATCAAGGAAATACTTCTATAAATATTGAGATGTACGTTAAACTAGAGAACAAATCGGTTTGCCTATTGAGAGAATATGATTGATGCTCATCTAACTTGATTCGATTGCATGTCTAGATGGTGGATGCTTGATTTTCTAACCCTCAACTTCTTCATTATTTTTGTTAGGATAATAGAATTCAACATGTGTGTGTGTGTGTATATATATATATATATATATATATCTTCTTTATTTTCAGTCAAAATCATTCTTTACGGTCAAAATTTTCTCCCAGACAAGAATTAGTTGGATCAAAATCGAAGCTTTGTGATCATTATTATATTTTTTCTTATAGTTTACAGGTCGTAGATGAATGTCGGTTGGCTTTGAAGAATTTTTTGTGTAAAGGTTAGGTTTAATTGTAGTGTTTTGATATCGTTATTGTCTTATTGTTTTATTTTAATTTACAGATGCCAGATGAATGCGGGTCAACTTTGAATTTTTTTAGGTAAATGTTAGGTTTAATTGTATTATCGTAATATCTCTATTAGTTTGTTATTTTGTTGTAGTTTATAGTTCATAGATGAATCTCGTTCGGCTTTGAGAAACTTTTGTGTGTAAAATTTAAGTTTAATTGTATTGTTTTGATATCACTTTTAGCATATTATTTTGTTACATTTTACAGGTGATAGATAAATGTTGGTCGGCTTTGAGGAATTTTTTTTATGTAAAGATTAGGTTCAGTTGTATTATTTTGATATCTTTATTATCATATTATTTTGTTATTATTTAGATGAGTGTCAGACGACTTTGAGAAGATTTTTTTGTATAAAGATTAGATTTAATTGTATTATTTTGATGTCTCTATCATTGTATTATTTTGTTGCAATTTACGGATGGTAGATGAATGCCGATTAACTTTTAAAAATATTTTTGGTAAAGATTAGATTTAATAAATAAATTTTACATCTTTACATACTCAAAAGATATTAAATTTAATTATTATATTCATCTTTATTATTTAAACAAATATCCTATTTAATGTAATGTTTGAACTCATTAAAGTGAGGTACACGCACAAGGCGCGTATACCTAAACTAGTAGTTTTTAAAAAGCTGAAGTACTCAGCTGAATCGAATCGATTTTTAGTTTTTTTTTTAAAAAAAAAAAATTGTCAAATTTTAAATTTACTTTATATTAATTATAATCGGACTAAATAATTAAGTAGGTTTGTAGTTTATAAAAGTCAACCAAAAAATATCAAATTATACCGAATAATACGCATATAAATATATTTTATATATTAAGTTTAGAAATAATAAAATATTTAAGTTTTTGCTATAGACTCAAGGTGAAGTAGTAAACATAACTAACACTCAAAGTCCTAATATTGAAACTTGTTATACTACTTCGATTGAAAATAAATCGGTTCTAGCATCTGACTCTCGAGTAATAACTAGTAAGCTACAAGGTATTCTAATGATATTGGATAACAAAATACAAGCTCTTGGATATTTTCTTCTATGATTTAAATTTCTCTTATTCGATAATTAATTTAAGTAGACTCAATTTTTGAGTTTCATCTTGATGAATTTCTTCCCACTCATTTCAAGTATTTTTTTTCTTCTGTGTTTGATATTTTTTTACTACCATAAAATAATGTGATGAATTTCTATTCTTGTTTGTTTTTTTTTTTAATGTTTTCTTGATTCATCACCTCTACCAATAAAAATGTCTAAAGAATTGTTGTCACAGTCGTATACAAGGACTATACATGGTAGAGTGTTTTAACTTTTATATTTTTTAAAAATAAATCCCAAAAGTTAACCTAACATATCGATAGTGAAGGGAAACCAAGATGATGACAGTTTCGAAAAATCTTATTTTTAGTATATTAAATAAATAATCAAAAAATTGATATGATACAAACTTTTACAACATAATCGTCCAGAACTGTATCATTTACTTCCGTGTTAGTATGTGGGGGCTTTGAGCTGTAGGTGGCAAAAGAGTTTGAAAATGAGGTGTATGTGACTCAAGTCTTAATAATTGAGTGTATATGGCAATTACTTTATTATGGATTAAGAAAGTTGGGTAAGTTTGAGAATAGCCCAGAAGTTTTTAAATTCACTTTGATTCAAATGTTTACCTAATATAACGAGAAACAGAGGGAAAAAAAGTGTGTTTCTCTCTCTTCCCAGCCATTGTTGTTTTCTCTCTTAGCGATTTTTGTTGTTCATTGTTTTGCTGCTTTATTCATCATTTGTCGCTTCAATATCATTATCTTCTACTTCATTATCATCTTCATCTTCTTCTTGTTGACCATTGTTGTGGTTGTTGTTACCGCTACTGGCTACTGCTGCTATCTGACCAATTTCTTAGGTTAAATTTTATTTCGTACATCACTTTTCACTTTGGCATTACTAGAGACTTTGGTAAGTCAAATTATGATTTTTAGTTGAATTTGTTATCTGGGTAACTGTTATTGTATTGTTTTTCCAACAATAAATAGCACGTGAACATGAATGCAACATAAGAGATATCTATTTAAACTGATCAATCATTTATTGCGACAGATGAGCCATTCGTTGCAACGGAAGACATATGTTGGATTCATGTTTGTGGTTGAATCGAACAGATGGGTCATCTGTTGCAACAAAAGTAGTTATCTATTGCAACAGGGGTAAATATCTGTTGCAACAGATTAGTGACCTGTTGCAACAGAACCTGAACTCTATTATGACAAACTAGTTGTCTGTTGCAATAGGGTAATATCTGTTGCAATAGATTAATAACCTGTTGCAACAGAATCTGTACTCTGTTCCAACAGGCTCGTCGTCTGTTGCAACAAATGTATAGTCTGTTGCAACATATGTTTCACCTGTTGCAAAAGATGACTCATCCTCGGTGAATATTTCAAGAATAGATTCCCCGATGGCAAATGCCCTTCTACAAGGGTTATGGCCAATCAACTCTTTACGGAATTGGGTGTCCTGGTCAGTTATTGAAAGATGTATACAACCATGGGGATTTCCAAGGACTTGGTTAGGAGGACACACAAGCATAGGTATACAGTCCTCGATGCCTACCGTTACATGTTTGAGTCCACAAATCCTGAAAGTAAGACGACATCGCACGTTCATGAAATGAAAGGTTCAAGTACTTTTTTGTATCCTATGATGCATGGATTCAAGGTTTTTGACATTTGAGAAAAGGCATAGCCGTCGACGATACCTTCTTGAGGAGCAGGTATAATGGAGTTCTGCTAGCGGCAGTAGCGTAGGATGCGGAGAATCATATCTTTCCTGTCGCTTTTTGTGTAGCGGACAAGGAATGTGATGCCTCTTATGGATTTTTTTTGAACAACTATGATGGTGCATCGAAGATACCGAAGAGTTGTGTTTTGTTTCAGATAGGCATCCAAGTATTCCAAAGATGGGTTCAATTTTCTTTGCTTCAGCTTACTTTGATTGTTGCATTAGGCATCTTTGAGAGAACATTCGGACCAACTTTCACAATGAAAGGGTCATGACCTTTTTTTATAGAGCAGCTAAAGCATATAGTAGAGAGGAGTTTTTAGATCATTTCAATCAAATAGTGGATATGCATCCCAAGGCAGTAGAATATCTCATACGAAGCGATTTTGAGATATAAAGCCGGGCATTCTGTCCGGCAAATAGGTACATTCTTATGAATTTAATATCTTGTTTGAGTTATAAGTTTAGTATGATGTCGTACTAAGTGATTCTTTTATATAGGTACAATATTATGGCATCAAACATAGCTGAATCAATGAATTCATTGTTTGGTGATGAAAGAGAATTTCCCATCAACACTCTGTTTGAAATAATAAACAAGAAGTATGGCCATATTTTTCATGAAAGACATGTGGAGTACGAGAAACCACAAACCCCATTTGTTCTAGAAGTGGGAAAAAAATATCAATGAATATCAGTCTGGGGAATAATTTATTATCTCATCAAATAACAGATTACAAGTTCAGTATCAATAGTTATGGTGATCTTGCCACGATCGATCTTCAAACAAGATCTTGTACGTGCAGAGTTTTTGACTTGAACCAAATACCATGTCCACATGCTATGGCAGCTCTTCGAGCTCAATATGGTGCAAAATATGGACCTAAAATTTATGAGAACTTCTCTCCATATTATTGGTGGAAAAATATACAATGGCATATAGTGGGCATATTACTCTGGTGCCTCCCGAAGAATCTTGAGTTGTTCTTGCAGAGCTTTTGGAGAGATTAATACCTTCTCCATATATTGACCCAAGCACTATCGAACCGGGAAGATGACCATATAAGGGGAAGCGTGGAGTCAGTGAATCATTTTCATCTAGAAGAAACAAGTGCTTCGTATGTAAGAGCGTTGGCCATGAAAGAACTACATGTCCGGATCGTAATCCACTATGATCGTTGTAATTATAAAAACTTGTGTTATTTTTTGTTGTTTGTTGTGGGCTTTTATATATTTAAGTCACTGTTGTGAACATAAATATTATCATTTAATATATATATAATATCTTTTTAATAACTTGTGCATCAATAAAATGAGGCAAAACATGAACTAAATACAGCAGACCAAAAAATTATTTTCAATAGATTACCCATCAGTTGTAATAGATGAACATTAGCTGGAAGAACACAGTACAGTTCATAAAACTAGAATGTTTTTCTATAACAGATGACAAATCTGTTGTAACAAATGGATAATCTGTTGACAGAAATCCAACTGATGATTAATCTGTTCCAACATATGGTCCATCTATTGAAACTCAAAAGCCAAAATTGCTATTGCTGCTAGATTCAAAATTGCTCCTTACCTCCAACCGTCGACATTTTAACATGTTTAGAAGAAATAGATGGAATAAAAATTAAATAAAATAAGAATTAAAAATCTAAAGTCGACCAAAAATAAAATTTTCATTAAACGAAAAAAATACATTAGATATAAATCTGATATAGAAAAATTAAAATACATATACTAAAAGAAAAAAACACATTCTAATTATCATCATCATCATTATTATTGCCAGCTAACCAATCGTCAACCGGCAACAGCAGGGCCCTCATCAGCCTCTGCATCTCTCTGAACATCCTTACTCTCACAGCGACTAACTCCGTCTACAGGTTGTTAACCTGCCTCTGAAGTTCCCTCACGGTGTCGCATAGAATAACAATGTCCCAAACAGGATCAACCACATCTAGAACACATTTGAATTGACAAAAAATAAATGCAAAAGTAAAGAAAAAAGTTCGAATGTAATACACCGTATACTACCAACTGGTAGATTTACATAGAAAAAACTTACTTCAACGAAAAAGGAATATGCTCTTTGAATAGAAGTGGTTGAAGATGTAATACAAAAAGACAAAATGCAAGAAATAAATATAAGTGGAGTAGAATGAAATTAAGGAGGGACGACCTATTTATAGAGGATTGGATCTTCTTAATGTGTTAGGTAAAAAGGCACGACTGTTCAGCTCCATTGTATTAATTATATTCAAACTGTTGGCTTTTTGTTTTCTGTGAAAAGTCGTGAATTTTTATTTTACATTCAAAATTCTCACCTTTTCAAAATGGTTGACTTAATAACAACAGTTATTATTGACCTGTTGCAACAGATCGTCCATCTGTCATAACAAATAACCCATTGGCGTAACAGATTTATCATTTGTTGCAACAGATGATCCGTAAAAAAAATAGATGAGACATTTGTTGCAACACATGTATTGTCTGTTACGCAGATGGACCATCTGTTGGAGGAGATGTTCTTATTTTTTCTAACAAGTTTACCATCTGTTGCAACAGATGGTCCGTATGTGCAACAAATGAGATATCTGTTGCAACGTATGTATTATTTGTTGCGACAGATGTACCATCTGTTGGAGGAGATATTTTTATTTCTTCTAATAGTTGATTCATCAGTTGGCAAAAGATAGGTGATTCATCAGCTATTGTGAATGTGTTAGACAAAAAGTCACGACTTTCACCTCGTTTTTAATAGTCATCACATCACATGCCTTAATTAATACAAATTGGTGAATTATTATATAAACATATTTAAAAGCATAAAAGGTGAAAATTCATGACTTGTAGCACTTGTTTTTTCTTGACGAGCAAGTAGTCATTTGACATTGAAGATGGCTACTCTTTGAGCATTCGTAGTCTTGTACACTATAACGATGAAAAGTGATGAATAAACACTGTCTGACATGTCTTGATGGGGTAGGAAGAATAAGGGCATGCAGATGAATGGATCCACTTTTATGCGTGGGAGTTATGTATTGTTGATCAGGCTACCGTGATAGACACACATAAAGTACAATGATTTTGTGAATGCAGCTTTTTACCGATTACATTGATCTTTCAAACAAGATCCTGTATTTTACAGTTTAGTTTGATAGGTGCGAACTGATAAGGCCGAAGGATTCCAAGATGGTGGTGTCGATACCTTGTTACAATTTAATAATGATCTATGCTCATATTTTTGTGTCAAGTTTGGAGAAGGGTTCAAGATTTTGACGGTAGTGTAAATATCCAATAGTGATTGGACCAATTTTAATGGCGCAATGGACTTCTTGAAAGGCCTCCGAAGCCTCGCACTGCAGCAAACAATAATGGAAAACTAATAGAATTTTCCCTGGTCTAAATTTATATGAATAGATTGGTCGAGGAGACTATTATACAACAGAAGGTGCTTGGGATAATACCTGTACGGGAAGGGGAAGGTGGATAAGACCATATATCATCTCAGACCTTGTTTAAGAGAAAACACAGGGAAGTAAGTGATACGGGTATCATGGGCTCGAGACCAATCACTAGGAGACAAGCTTGGGAACTACAAAGGCTTTATGACACATTTATGAAAATGGACGTATTGAAGCATGTATTGGAGCCGCCCAAAGGAGTATATGCATTGACATGTGAGGAATTTCCTTAGGTGTTACAAAACACACCAAAGCTGTCCACTTTTGCATCCCAAACCCACCCCTTTTATTAAGGGTAGAAGGGTCCTTTCCTCATGACTTTTATAATAGACTATTTATAGGATCCTTTTAGTCTTGCTCTCCTTAGCTAGCTTATTTTGAATGAATATTGTAACATTGAAACACCATTTTCCTCTCATGAAGAGAGTACACCACCAACTTTGAACATCACAATTGAAAGGTTCCACGTGTGTTGTGAAACGACTAGAAACGTGAGTGCTTGAGTGAATTGAGTTCCTCTTGTGTTCGCGTAAGAACTTGGTGCTTGTTAATGTAATTGTAGAGGTTTTAGAGTTTGATACACTTTTTAGTTGCTACATTTCATATTCTCTTTGTTTCAAGTTATCTATCTTTTTTATCTTTCAAGTATGTGTTTGTTGTTTCAGCTTGGTGTCTTGTATGTGTGGGCTACTTTTACGATATTGCGGACTATTTTGTGATCATTTAGATACCGTTTGGTATCATTTGGTATCAAATTCATCATTGATTTCATTCCCACGACATCAATCTTGGGCTTGTTCACTTGAAAAATAAAAAAAAGGTGTTGAAAAGTTGAAAAAACTCAAAAAAAAGTGAAGCTGTCCCATTTTTTTTGGTTCTTGGCCAAAATTTTGGTCTTGAATTTTGTGTGTTTTATGTGTTATAGTGTTAGATCTTTGTTTCCTAACACTAGAAGATGTGTCCAAAATCAAAAATCTCACAAAAAAAGAGTTGTTCCCCTTTTTGTACCTTGGCAGAGAAATTATGTCTTGTTTGTGTGTCTTGGCCGAGATTTGAAGCATAGATTTAGGTATTATTTTGCTTTTCTTAGTAGTTTTGTGTGTTAGCTTGTTTTTTCCCTAGCACACTCGAGTCTAAGTTCCAATATTTGAGCCTTTTTTTAGTGTTGTTGAAGGGTTAGACGGCTTGAATATTGTTGTTGTTAATAAGTGTTTTTATTGTTGTTCATAATGTTCTTGAGTTGTGTTTGATTTGAAAGGGGGAAGAGAGAGGTTAAGTCTTGTGTTTGTCTTGAAAATAGTTTCAAGACAACACCCAAAGAAGCAAATCAACAATACCTCCCAAAAGATCCCTTACCAAAAGAGTGTCAAAATCTTTTTCAAGAAGAACCAAAAGAGGAAAGGGATAAAGCCAAAGCAAAAAGGTGTTTTGCCATTTTGGTGAAAGATGGTGAAAAGTTTATTGATAGATTTTTGGCCTTTTAAAAGAAAGAATCCAAGGCCTTTTCTTTCATTCCAAAAACTGAAAAAGCCTCACCAAATAAACAAAATTGAATCATTCAAGTTGGACAACATCAAACATCAACAAAACAACAACACCAAATGGCCAAAATAAAAATTCTAGGCCACATACAACAAAACTCAAGTCATAGGACCTTCAAAGTTTCTTTCCTTGTCTCTAATAGTTTTCTTTCTATTGACTCCTACACTAGTTGGCAACTAAGTAATAATCTACTAAGTTGTGAACTAGTTTTCAAGTACGTCTTTGTGTCAACGTTCTTTATGGTGCTTTGTTCATTTACAATTCGTAGTTGTCTTGGTTCAAGTGCATACGAAACTTTCTTGAGTCTTCAAAAGTGAAATCCATTCTAACTCAAGAGTAGGATCATTCCTAAGCACTGAAGGATTGATAGCCGGCTTACAACACTTGAAGAACCAAGTGAGAAAGCCGAGTGTGAAGAATGTGTTAGCGTATTTTGAACTAACATTTGCTTGTTTTGTAGTTACAATTGCAAATGGAACCCAAAAATTCCAATGCTCCAACTGTGGACAATAATGTTATGAATACCCTCTTAGCTAGTCTTGAAAATTTATCTCGAGGCTTGGCTAGGATAAAGGAAAATGTTGAGAAGTTGGGCTTGTATGTGGCCTCAACGAGTGAGAGGTTGGAGAGGGTGGAAAGCCAAAGGAGTTATCGACCTCATACACCTCAAAACACCTCACCTACTATTACTCCCGATACCTTACACCAAAGATTGTATCTACCAAGTGCTAACCAAGTCAATATTTACTCCCAAGCCTAGAACAAGATGGACCTAGCCGTTCCTCACTCCACCAAGTTCCACAAGACGGACTTGGAACCCAAATTCCATACCTAAACCCAAATCCTCCACTCTAAAATCCTCAAATTCAAAGACCCTATACTCCACTAAATCCAATGTCTCCTTCACAAGCTAGACTAACTCGAAAATACCCCATCCAAGTAGAAAAAGAGGGAGAGTTAGAATCCAAGGAGAATGAGTCCAAGCCTCAAGATGGAGATAAACTTAGTGGTGAGATAAAAGAAGAATGTGAAGAAAAGAAGGCAAGAGAAAGGGAAATCACGGGTAGTGAAGTAGGAAATAGAAATAAAAATTTACTTGTGGGGTTTATCCACAAAGGATCTTTGATACTCACTAACCCATATGCTAGCACTTTGCCTAGAATTGATCCTTCTTATGTACAGGTTCAAGTTCATATGCTATCAAAGAAAGATTAAAAAGGGGTTCCACACGATAACATGGGAAATGAGCTAGTGACACCCTTGGCCGAGAGCTCCAAACAAGTGGACTATCGTGGCATACACCGAGGTATAATTACTACACTTTACACTTCCTTAGGCTTGAAATATTATGATAAGGATATTAGTATCCAATGTGAAGTAGCTTCGGGTTTACATAGTGTAGAAAAGCATGAATCCTTCCTTGGTAGTTCTCTTGTTACATATGTTGGTCAATTTGCTCTTAAGGATAGTTCACTACTTGATCATGTGAGTGGTATGATTCAAAATCCTCAAGTTAGTGTTCATTCTTGTAATATTTACCATGATATTGGACCTATTCCTTTGAGCTTGTGTGATGCAAACCGTGCTACTAGTTTTGCTCAAGGTAATTATATGCTTGGAAAACTTTTGAATAAAGGTGTGCTTGCTTTTAAGAGAAGAATTCTAGGCCACAAATCTTTAGTCTTGGATGATAGCCTAGTAAAAGGATTGGTTAATATCAGCTTATACCCTTGGTTACACCATCCCTTTGATCTCGAAACACTAGTGGGTTGGAAAAGGAGTTGCCTCGGCTTATGCTTATCTTTCCTTGATGATTATATTATCCCTATCCTTTGTAATTTTCAAACTACGTATTTCATGGTAAAAATAAATGATTGTTGGTTGAATTTTAAAAGTGTACTCCCTCGGCAAGATGTCTTCACACTTGATTCCTTTCTATACTACCTCTTTACCTATGATGATAACCATGTTAATTTCAAATTTGTATTGCGTAGTGGTAGAAAGTTTGGTGGCTGGTTTTCTTGTTTGCATGATAGTGATATGTGGTTGAGGTGGATCTTAAGATCAATGTGGCACTATATTTGATGAGGTCCTTTGTAAAGGTAATGAAACAAATGTATCTTATGGTTCCTAAGATAAAGATAGTCTTACCTTTTGGGTATAGTAAATCCATTAAGACCATTGTAGTTTCCTTATCTCTTGATATTTTCCAAAGCCACTTCCTTTGTGACATTCATACTAAGCTTTTCATGTCACACACAAAGGACCCTTGGGTATATTCCGAATGTGAACAACCTTGGCTTGATGACATATGAGATAGTTTTGGATTGCACTTCTCTTTCCTTGATGTTTATATTACCCATGTCCTCTATGATGCTTGTGTTAGGTGTTTCATAATCATAACAAATGATTGTTGGTTGTATTCCAATAGTGTACCCCCTTGGAATGTCTATATAATTTGTGGTACTAATGCTAACCCTCATATCATGAGGATTGTGTGCTTGTTTTCCCTCTATTTGGTATTGCAAGGTGCGAATTGAGAATAAATTCCTTTCAATATGGAAAGGATGATACAGGTATCTTGGGCTCGAGACCAATCACTAGGAGCCAAGCTCGAGAACTACAAAGGCTTTAAGACATGATTATGAAAATGGACGTATTGAAGCATGTATTGGAGCCGCCTAAAGGAGTATATGCATTAACATGTGAGGAATTTCCTTATGTGTTACAAAACACACCAAATCTTTCCACTTTTGCATCCCAAACCCACCCCATTCATTAAGGGTAGAAGGGTCCTTTCCTCATGACTTTTGTAATCGACTATTTATAGGATCTTTTAAGTATTTATCTCCTTAGCTAGATTATTTTGAATGAAGATTGTAGCATTGAAACACTATTTTCCACTCAAGAACAGAGTAGACCACCAACTTTGAACATCACAAGTGAAAGGTTCCACTTGTGTTGTGAAACGGGTAGAAAAGTGAGTGCTTGAGTGAACTGAGTTCCTCTTGTGTTCGCGTAAGAACTTAGTCCTTGTTAATGTGATTTGTAGAGGTTTTAGAGTTTGAGACACTCTTTATTTTCTACATTTCATAATCTCTTTGTGTTAAGTTATCTATCTTCTAGCGAATCTGGCCAATGAAATTGACTTGAGAGATAAAAAACTAAATGAGCTTCAAATATGGAAGCGTATTCAAATATTAAAATTCGTCAGTCATTCTTGAAAAAGAAAAATGCTCAAGAGGACTGGAGCTGGTCACTTTACTAGAGACTGCGACTAGCAAGCGAGCGTGTCCTGGATGAAGACCTACAAAATGCAGGACCAGAACTCTAAGGAAACAGCTAGGCGAGCACAGAAGGTGGTAAGATTGTATGTCAGGATTGAAACCTAAACCAACAACTCCATAAGTAAAAATAAGGAAAGTGAAGGCATCAAATTTCTAAAGTCTAACTTGCATCCCATGTTTTCTTTTTGTGGTTATGATCAGGTCAATGACACTAGAAACAAAAAGGTTTAAAGTTGGGCATGTTCCACTGCCTTTAAACTGACCAGAGCCATAATCAGGAGGCATGGGATGCAATTTAACTTTAGAAATTACCACCTTGGATTGATCCCTTATTTTTACTTTAGGAGTTGTTAGTTTAGGTTTCAATACTGACCAATAATCTTACTACCTTCCATGCTCTCGAAGCTGCTTCCTTAGAGTTCTGGTCTTGTATTTTGTGGGTTTTCATTTAGGCCACGCTAGCTAGTTGCAATCCCCTAACAAAGTGCACAGCTCCAGTCCTCTTGAGCATTTTTCTTTTTCAAGAAGGACTGATGAATTTTCATTTTTGGATACACTTTCACATTCGCAGCTCATTCAATTTCTTTTATTTTTCATGTCAATTTCATCAGTCAGTTTTGCTACACTTTCCTTCCTACCCTGTATTTCTTCTTTAATAAGGCCGAGTTGATATATGACCTTCTCCACCCCCCACCTATATAGGTATTCTTACAATAACCTTTTGGTATATAATAGTCTCCTCGAGCAACCCATCCATATAAATTTGGACCAGAGCAATAACTATATTTTTTTTTTGTTTGCAGCAGTGCGAGGCTTCGGAGGCCTTTTAAAATTCCATTAAACCCTTAAAGTCAGTGCAATCACTATTTGAATATTTACACTGCCACCAAAAACTTTAACCCTTCTCCAAACTTGACACAAACATTATCAAAATCTTCATTAAACCATAACAAGGTATCCAGACCACCTACTTGGTCCCTCAGTCTTACTAGTTCAAACCTAACAATCTTAACTGTAAAAGGTCATATCTTATTTAAAAGATTAACGCCTAATAGGTAAAGAACAAACATTCACAAAATTAATGTACTGGATGTGTGCTTTTCATGATAGGTTGATCAGTAATACATACTCCCACATATGAAGTGGTTCCATCTACAAGCAGCTTATTCCTCCAAATCTATCTTTACTCTAGCCTTTAATACTGGTCAGTCAAAAGTTGATCCAGTTTCACTTTCTTTTATCTGCAAATAAGAGAAAAACATTTGATGTCAAACAAGAAAAGAATAAAAAGAACATTACAAAAGGGTAACACAAAATTGAATGAATAAATATATAACCCATCTGATGCAACAAATTCCCCATCTATTCAGTCGATGAGTCATCTGTTGCAACAGATGATGTATCTGTGGCAACAGATGGATGATATGTTGCAACAGATGGGTTATCTATTAGAATAAATCAAACCAGCCTTGCTACTGGTTTGATTTCTTACAATAGTTGCTCCGTCTGTTCCAACAGCTAATTCATCAGTTGCAATAGTTGAGGAAACTGTTGAAATACCACCACCAACATCAACAACAAAGAAACAACACCATATGTTCCAACATCATCAACAACACAAACACCACATGTTCCAGCACGAACACCACCCCCAACAACAGCACCATCAAAGTAACAAACAAAAGACATAAATAAAACTATACTGACAACAAGGCTTTTTAAGTTCTCCCAACTAATGACTTTTGCACATATTTTAATAAAAATAACTGTTCATTCATTCAAGACTTAAAAGCCACATTTTCTTCAATTTTCTCAATAAATAAGAAATTGGTAATGGGTAAATCATTAATAACAACAAATGTAAATATCTAATTTAAATAACATATAAAGAAGAAGATGAGAAGAAAAGAGCAATAGTGAATCATAAAAGCAAAGGGATCAGAACATCCAGTTCGATCGAGAAAAGATATTAATCGATTGAGATCCAAAAGAGGAAAGAAAAGAGAGAAAAAAAGGAGAGAAAAAGAATTGTGAATAAAGAAGAGAGATGAGTTAAGTTAATTTATGGCTGAAGGAGAGAGTAGAGAGTATTCTAGATATGGGTTTTAATATTCATTTGTAACTTTTAAGAGGCATGAGGAGACGGTGACATTGAAAAGACAAGATAGGACTACTCAATGAGGAGATTTTTGAGTTATCCAAGTAATATTTTTTACTTCCTTAGTATTTTATCTATTTTATATCGGACAGGAAATACCTAAATTGCTTTAAAAAAAGATCTTAAAACATATAAGTCATACTTTGAAACAGATGATAATTTCTGTTTGAAAATTTCCAAAGCTTGGCAGCGCCTATTTGATAACTTACAATAGATGGGTAATCTGTTGTAACAGATGACCTAATTTGTTAGATAAATTCCAACAGAAAAGTCATCTGTTGCAACAGGTTGAACATTTATTTTTATACAATTTTAATTGAGTTCAATGTCCAACTACAACTTTAATTTCTGTAATCTAGGACTAGGGGTTAGTTCATAGCGTCAACTACAACTTTAATTAAGTCTTTTGGCAATTGCATGATGTTGGTATGGCGCTCCTCCCGACCAGAGTCATCGATTGATCACTCTGAGTTGAAGCAATTCTTATTACCTCATCGTCAAACTAATACCTAAATTACTTTAATCTAGGACTAGGAGTGATTTCATAGGGTCAACTACAACTTTAATTGAGTCTTTGACAATTGCATGATGTTGGTATTATGCTCCTCCAGACCAGAGTCATCGATTGATCACTCTGAGTTAAAACGATTCTTATTACCTCATTATCAAGCTAATACCTAAATTGTTTTATCTAGGACTAGGGGTGAGTTCATAGGGTCAACTACAACGTCAATTAAGTCTTTTGGCAATTGCATGATGTTGGTATTGTGCTTCTCCCGATTAGAGTCGTTGATTGATCACTTTGAGTTAAAGCGATTCTTATTACCTCATTGTCAAACTAATACCTAAATTGCTTTAATCTAGTACTAGGGGTGAGTTCATAGGGTTAACTACAACTTAAATTGAGTCTTTAGAAAATTGTATGATGTTGGTATTGCGCTCTTCCAGACCAGAGTCATGAATCGATTACTCTGAATTGAAGTGATTCTTATTACCTCATTATCAAGCTAATACCTAAATTTCTTTAAAATAATAATAATAATAAAAAAGATCTTAAAATATATAAGTCTTACTTTGCAACAGATGTAATTTATGTTTGAAAAGTTCCAACGGCTCGATCATCTGACGCAATAGATTACAGCACCAATTCGATAATATACAACAGATGGTTAATCTGTTGCAATAGATGACTTAATCTGTTTGATACATTCTAATAGGTAAGTCATTTGTTGCAACGAGTTGAATATTATTTTTATACAATTTCAATTGAGTTCATATGTTCAACTACAACTTCAATTGCTTTAATCTAGGACTAGAGGTGAGTTCATAGGGTCAACTACAACTTCAATTGAGTCTTTTGTCAATTACATGAAGTTGGTATTGCGCTCCTTACGATCAGAGTCGTCGATCGATCACTCTGAGTTGAAGCAATTCTTATTACCTCATTGTCAAGCTAATACCTAAATTTCTTTAAAATAATAATAATAATAAAAAAAGATCTTAAAATATATAAGTCATACTTTGCAACAGATGAAAATTTTTATTTGAAAATTTTCAATGGCTCAGTCATCTGTCGCAACAGATGGCAGCGCCTATTTGATAATCTATAACAGATGGTTAATCTGTTGCAACAGATGACTTGATTTGTTTGATAAATTCCAACAGGTAAGTTATCTGTTGTAACAGGTTAAACATTTATTTTTATATAATTTCAATTGAGTTCATATGTTCAACTATAACTTCAATTGCTTTAATATTAGACTTGGGGTGAGTTCATAGGGTCAACTATAACTTCAATTGATGTTGGTATTGCATGATATTGGTATTGCATTCTTCCCAATCAGGTATTGCATGATGTTGGTATAACTTCTTTTGGCAATCTGGTATAACTTCTTTTGGCAATTGCATGATGTTGGTATTGCATTCTTCCCAATCTGAGTCGTCGATCGATCACTCCGAGTTGAAGCGATTCTTAATATCTAATACGTTCAACTAGTACCTAAATTAATTAATCTATGACTAGAGGTGAGTTCATAGGGTCAACTACAACTTTAATTGAGTCTTTTGATAATTGCATGATGATGAGACGGTATTGCGTTCCTCCACCAGAGTCGTTGATCAATCACTCTGAGTTAAAATGATTCTTATTACCTTATATGTTCAAATAATACCTAAATTGCCTTTAAATAAATAATAATAAAAAAAATCTTAAAACATATAAGTCATACTTTGCAACAGATGATAATTTTTGTTTGAAAATTTCCAACGGCTCGGTCATTTGTTGCAATAGATGGTAGCACCTATTTGATAATTTACAATAGATGGTTAATATGTTGCAACAGATGACTTAATCTGTTTGATAAATTCCAACAGATAAGTCATTTGTTGCAACAAGTTGAACATTTATTTTTATACAATTTCAATTGAGTTCATATGTTTAACTACAACTTTAATTGCTTTAATCTAGGACTAGGGGTGAGTTCATAGGGTCAACTACAACTTCAATTGAGTTTTTTGGCAATTGCATGATGAGACGGTTAAAAATTATGCATATTTTTTTAATATTTTAAAAAATAGTTAAGATCAATTCGGACCAAATTAACATTTTCAAAACTTGTCATTCTTTTCTAAAATACAAATCAACCCATACAAATCATCCATTTGCGAGAAAAACGTTTCATCATTTTAAATCTTTAGTTCTCGATTTTTCTCTCTCTAAATAATACAGACAACAACTACTGAATAAATTGCTCAACAATTTATAGCAGATTGATTTTCTTCTCATTTTCAACCACATAGCTGTTATTTTTAACTTCATTCTTGCTTGTATCAATTGTTTTCTCTGTCTTCATAGGTAACAGAGTTTGAGAAGAGTTCTATATTGGTTATTTTTTCTAAAAATTAGGGCTTTTAAGTTAATGATGAAAAAGAAGTTTTTAGTTGTATTATCTTCGAGAATGAGTTTACAATTTTGAGTTTTGATAGTAAAATCATAGGAAGAACCTGAGAAAACCTTAGTTTTTGTCTCAGTGTTCCGTTAACTATTGTGGTATTGTTGGATGGTGTTTGTGGTAATGGTGGTCGTGGTGGTGGTGTTGCTGGTCATCGTGGTGGCACTGGTGGTGTTTATGGTGGCTGTTGGTGGCATTGGTTGATAGTGTTTGTGGTGTTGGTGGTTGTGGTGGTGGTGGTGGTGGTCGTCGTGGTGGCACTGGTGGTGTTTGTGGTGTCTATTGGTGGCATTAGTTGGTGGTATTTGTGGTGGCTATTAGTGGTGTCGGTATTGGTGGTATTTGTAATGTATTTTTTTAAAATTTATGTATACATCAATTATAATGTAATTTTTTTTCTATTGTTTGTAGGTAAAACATGTCTCCCAAAAGAAAATAAAGTAAAAATGGATCAACTTCTGACCACCTAAAAAAAAGGCCATAGTACAAAGGGATTCGGAGGATCTTTTTGAACAATCTCAATTAGGAAAAAGTAAAGCTGGGGAAAGTTATGAAAATGACATTGAGGAAGGTGGACAAGGGTCTGTAGATGGTGATGAGAAAAATGAAAGTAAGGAGGAGGAAGAAGAACATAAAAGAGAAGAAGAGGGATAAGAAAGTGAGAAAGAGGATGATAATACATCACCAATGGGGCATGAATTAATATCGATATCCCAGCATGAGGCTATCAAAACTACTAGTATTTACAGGTCTCAAGTTACGATGCCGATAACTGACCCTGCAAAACTAACTGATGATTTTGTTCTTAAATATCAGTTGGGGAAATCTTTTGACGAATTTAGGAATATTATGAAGATTGAAAACATAGACGGAATTTTTAAGAAGAGCTGCTTTAGATACTTTCTTGAGCTGCCTGAGGACCACACCTTCTATTTCCAAATGAGCATGATATATGGTCTTCTTAAACGCAGGATCAAATACGTAGGGGATGATAAAGATTCGAAGGAGGGGGGAAAAAGATGGATGAAATCTGGATCAACTACTGTGGCATGCCGGTTTGTTTTGGCTTAAAAGAGTTTGTCATAGTGATGGGCTTGAGATGTGATTGTCCATAAGAACCTCTCACCAAGAAAAAAACACCACGCAAAAAGTCCAAGGCAAACAGGACAGTCAAACCACCACCATCAAATAGTGGCAATGCAACTACCCACTAAAACCAACAAATGCAAGGAAAAACTAGATGGGTCATTGGACATTGATAGACGTGGGTGCAAAGCCAATGAGTTGATAGAACATCTCAAGGATAAAACCATACCAAAGCAGTACAAGGAGTAGTTGTTCTGGTTTGGTTTACCCATGTCGTTATATTGGCAAGAGACGTCAATAAAGTCATAGAAAATGATTTGTTGAAGTTTGCTGATAATTTTGAGAAAATAAAAAATTATCCCTGAGGATGTGACAGCTACTACTTGACTTTCAAATATTTACTGACAATGCTATCTCCAAAGACGATCACATTATACGGCTTTTCTTAGGGTTTCATGGTAAATTTAATCAGTATTTATTCACTCATCCATAATTTACATTGAACAGTTACTATGACTTTTTTTTGCTTGCCTCCTATTTAAATTTTTTAGGCTTGGGCATTTGAAGCCATTCCTCACCTCCGAAAGCAGTTCAAATATTACCCGAATGAGATTTCTCATCCAAGGATCCTTAGGTGGTTGGCTGCAAAGAATAACCCAAAAATTAAGGAGGTTGATCTTTTTAACCCTCCGAATGATGCAGTATGTATTCTTTTAAGTAAAATAATTTGACTCAAAGAAAGATATTAAAATAGATGTGTCATCTGTTGCGACAGATGGGTCGTTTGTTGCAATAGATACCCATCTACTACAACTGGTGCAACAGATGGGTAATCTATTGCGATAGACGATCCATATTTCACAATAGATTAACTATCTGTTGCTTTATTTCTCTGAACCTGATTTAACGGATTACCCATCTACTGTAAATTATGTAATAAATGGATAATCTGATGCAACATATTATTAATTTTTTGCGACATACAGATCAGTTGTTACAATAGATAGATCATTTGTTGCATAAGTTGTCTGTGTTAACATGTAACCCAACTGACTGCAAATTATTATATGATTTAAATGTATTTGTTATTTTATAGGTTGTGCATTCGTGGATTGTGCCTACTGAGTAGGAGTTGGGATGACTTCTTTTATTACTCTAGGTCTTATTAATACAATAGTAGACCCAATAATAGAGTTAATAAAGAAAGAATTGACTGGAGCAACAGACATAAGAAGAGTAGTTAGGCAAGGTCAACTTAGTGTTAAGGCTCTTCATGACCAAACTACTACAACAGATTCGGGTGCTTCTTCTGGGTGCGTTGCTGGTGGAGTTGATATTGGTGGCAGGCATGCTGATGCTACTGCCACTCGTGATGTTGAGCATGTTAATGCTCAGTAAAAAATAAATATGTTTGAAAACACATTTTTCACAGGTCCCTCTCCCTACTACACAGGTCCCTCTCACCCTTACACCGATCCCTCTCACCCCTCTTCACCCTCATGTTCTCGTTGTAAATGCGAAGAGTGCCAGGACAACCAGGATAAACTCTTTGAAAAAATAGAGGCTATCGCTAAAGCTGTTGAGGAATTGAAATCCAAGAGGGGTGTCATACCATCAAAGAAGGTGACAGAGCCATACATTTCTACAGTGGAGGTTGGGAGGAATAAAAGAGTAATTAGCCTAGTACTCTTCAATTGGAAATCCAAAAAATTGTAACTTCTCCCTCTCCAAAAGCTGTTAAAGTTCAGGGGCCATTCAAGAAGGTGAACATATATGGGAACTTGGCGCCAAAGAGAAGAAGGATCTGTGACGGGCCAATCAAGGCGCACAACATTACCCCATCCGTACTTTTTTCCCCCAAGACTTCAGAAGTATGACAGATATGCGTACGCAGTATGTAGACAGGGTAAGTTTACATTTCCTAACCTAGCCTTCTAATCTACTTGTCATCTGTTGTAACATATGTGTATTCTGGTGCAACTTGTGGTGGTTCTGTTGCAACATATTACCTATCTCTTTCATAAGTTATGTTAGGTGGGTAATTTATGAACAGATTTAGAGAACCCCCTACAATAGATGGACCATCTGTTGCATCTTTCACTATGTTTTCCTTCTTTACAATTACTAACCTATTTAAAAATTGACTTCTTATATCACAGTATGTTGAAGAAATTCTCTGCCTCATGAGGGGCAGGCAATTAGCGTACCGGAAAGCTTATGATGCTGTTGATAGGATAATAGACCTCGACTTCCACATGAATCTCAAGGATAGGTACAATTATCTCAGTAAGCTAGTGTCAACTCCTGGTGGCGAGGGATTTTATTCGTTACTTTCTGGGTTCTAATTGGATAAAGATATGATAAAATATGTTAGAAGGGAGAGGCTAAATTCACATGACAAGAGCTGGACCAAGGCAAAGAGAATTCTTGGAGTCATGAACATGGACAACGTACATTATCGGGCTGTTGAGATACTTCTCGAGGAGGGAAAAATTAAGGTTTATGACTGCAACTTTCCTTCCTTGGATGAGGTCCATTTTTTTACCTACATGCAACCACTATTGGAGTTGTTCCCCGTCTTGTTGAGGCAGAGTAAACTAATGGATCGTTTTCCAACAGAAGTGTTGATGAAGTAGCTATGGGATTTTAAAGGTCAAAACAAGGACATGGACCTTCCAAAAAATAAAACCGTTGTCACGTGCGGGTCGCACACTCTTGGACATATCGAATATTTGCTGACCAACATAGAAATGGCCAAGCCAACGACCTTTCTATGCGACAACACTGTGGCAAACATGCAAGAGGTCTGGGCTAATGGAGTACTAACTGGATGCTTGGAGCTTGTGTATAAAAAAGAGCCTGTGAAATAATAATTTTTTTATTCCAAGTCACTTCATGTTACATAATTTACATTACATACATACATGTAGGGGCAACATTTTTTGTCTGGTGAAAGTTGAATTTTTTACAATGCAATAGATTGTCCATCTGTTGTAAAATATATTCTATTTATTGCGATAATAGTTTATATGTTAAAATAGGTTAGTCATCGGTTGCATTATGTTGATATAATCTTATTTGTTGAACAGTGGAAAGACCTATTTGATAATTTCCAACAAATGACCTACATGTTGCAACATATGTCGAAATCCATTTGATATTTTCCAACAATTACGCTTGAATATTCATGTGCTCAACAACACCAAACTAGTAGCAAATACAAATACACCACCATGAAAATTTCAGTAATTAGGCTTGAATATCCATGTGCCCACCAACACCAAACCAGTAGTAATAACGCCAACAATGTAGTGTCTTCTTGCTCGATTTTGTTTCTCTTTAAAAGCCTTGACTTTCTTCAACAAACCCTAGATTACATGATTTGCTTGTGAAGGGTGTCATTCTTCATACCAATCAAAGTAATCACATCCACCCAACTTTGACAAAAAAAAAGACCACAATTACAAAATAATTACAAGTCAATAATTAATCAACTAATTAAATAAAAAAATATTACCTTTGAAATCTTACAAGTAAAAAATCTACGACCTGGATTTTGTTGAGTCCAAGAAGTCTTCAATAAAGCTTCATGACCATACTTACGATATCAAAAATCTTTATTACAAAAAATAGTGGAAGATGAGGTCGACATTGTGAAGCTCAGTTGGAAAAATAAAAAAAATATGCAGAAAAACCAAATACAAATAATTTGAAGAATTTGGATAGAGGAAAAAAGATTTGGGAATTTAGGGTTAAATTTTAGCAATAAGATGAATATATAAGACAATGGAAGAAAAATAACCGTTGGGGCCAAATCAGACGCCAAGTCTGCAAAAATGAGGTTCAGTGAGCCTTGACTGCGTGAATTACACGCGAGCAGCCAACAGGGCCAAAAGTGTCAAACTGACATATTCGATGCCTATTTTATTTTATTTTAAGTGTTTAAAATGAACGCTATCTACTTGATATCTATTTTATTTTAGGCGTTTAAAATGAACACTATCGATCGGTTCCGCCTTTTTTATTTAGTGACAACTTTTTATGTCAAATGAAAGTTGAATTTTTGTAATGCAATAGATTGTCCATCTATTGTAATAGATATTATACCTGTTCTAACAGATAGTTTATCTGTTACAATAGGTTGGTCATCTGTTGCATTATGTCGATGTTTTTATCTAAGTCTATCTATTGCAACAATGGGAGGACCTATTTGATAATTTCAATAGATTACCTATTTGTTGCAACATATGTCTAAATCTATTTTATATTTTCCAACAGATGTGTCGTTTATTGCAACAAACACATTATCTGTTGTAATATTTGAATCTAGTATTCCATTTCAATTAATAAGTTCAAATCTAAGGAAAAAATATTCATAGACAAAATAAAATAAATCTAATCCTTCAGAAATTACATGAAATAAATTAAAAAATAAATGAAATATAAAAAAATTATCATAGGTACAGATCTCAACAAATACATCAACAATTTAAGTACCGATGCCAAGAATTCCTAAGGAGGGGTGAGGTTATTACTTTGATGGACTTAAGCTATAAAGATCTACTCAATATGGACAAGTTGTTCTTTATTTGGTGCTATAGAATTCGGCTTTGGTCGTCGTGGATCTTTATTGTCGCTTGCGTAGGATTTCTGCGCTTTCTGTTCTCCGTATTTTCATAAAAAAAGTAGCATATTGTCAATGTTGTTCATCAATAGCTTCTACATCCACCTGGAAAGCTAAAATTGGTCAATGTTAATCATGGATATACAAAAAATTGGAAAAGGATAACTCATCTATTCTAGCAAATCAAATAGGTCTTCCTCCTGTTTTAAATTATCCCAAACAAATTATATTTCTGTTACAATAGATGAATCAACTGTTGGGACAAATTTCTACATGAGGAAGACCTGTATGATAAATTCCAACAGATAAACCATCTGTTACAACATATGACTCATCTTTTTTGAAAAAATTAAAACGGTAGAAAGTCTTGACTTAATTTGTCCCAACAGATGACCCATTCGTTGCAGCAGATAGGTCATCTATTGGTACAAATAAAATTAGTACAAAGAGCTATTTGATTTGCTAAAACATACGAGACATAAATTGCAACAGATACATTACCTGATGCAATAAGTTAGTCAACTGTTGTAACAGATGTATATATCTGTTTGATAATTTTCAGCAGATGTGTCATCTGTTGAAATAGATATGTATTTGTTTGTTAGTTGAAACAGACATATATATTCACCTTCTTCAGCTCTTTCTGCTTTCATTTGGCCATTGTACATTCTTCAATAGTGCAACACACGAACAGAAAAGTTGCAATTTTGCTTTTTTGGATGCTTGATGATGCCTTGAAAATTACTTTCCTTCTCATCTTAGCCTTAATATCTAATGGAGTGGATGGATATAAAATCCTCTTTGATGGAATGACACCTCTCTTAGATGTCAATTCTTTTACAGAAGCAATTAATGCATTAATTACTACATCATATCTCGTCTTGCATTCTTGACATTTGCATTTAGAACATTCGCTAGGAGAGGCAAAATCTGTATAACTAGTATGATAATACTCATAATGGTTTGTTTTAAAAACTACAAGAGGAGCATCATTAGCACCAACAACAGCACCACTACCACCACCAACAGATCCATCACCACTAAGACCATCAACAACAACAAGCCCACCCTCCAAAATTATTTTTCTTGTAATGGTTGTTGCTCCAAATAATTTTATTTTTATTCTATCATTGACCTTAGGTTTCAATAAAGTTTGCACGGACCGTAAAGTAAGAAAAAATGATATCTTCAACTCTCGATTAGTCAGAACAAGCGACGGATGCACAATCTAACATAAATCAATACATTTATTAGAATGATGATTAGATCATTCAAAAAATCATTAATTAAAATAAAAACTTAATTATAATTATACTTACTGCATCCTTCATGGGTTGAAGAGATCAAGAACTTTTGCACTTTTATTAGTTTTGACCGACAACCATCTCAAGATTTTTGAATAGAAAATTTCTTCGTGGTAGTTCACTTATTATCTCAAATAAGGAATGGCTTCAAACGCCCAAGCCTATAAAATAACACCAATAAATTAAAATCATTATTGAGTAAAAAAAATAAATGATATCATAATAAAAGAAACATTTACCTTGAAAGCCCATGGAAAGTTATATAAGTTGACTATCTTTGGCGCTAACAGAGTCAATGAATATTTGACAGTTATTTTGAAGGCTTTCATAACCCCAAGGATAGTTGTTAAACGCCCCAAGATCCTCGGAGATTTTTATTAAACCAATGCTTATGTAGTTGTTAACGTCTCTCGCCCAAAGAATATTATGTACAAATCAAACCAAGCACAATGATTACTTGTGCTTCTTTGAAATTCTTTTACCTTTCAATGCTTCAATTAACTTTTTATTTTTGAAGCTTGAACCAACAATGAACACCAGGTCATCATGATCAATCGACATGCCTTTGACTTTTTTCGGTGTGCGGGGTGCTTTTTTTGGGGTTAGAAAAGGTATAACTTGAGAAGGAGAAAGAGGATAACATTTTAGTCCAGTAACTATGGCAAACTCCTTCTAACCAAAACAAACAGGCATGCCACAATAATTTATCCACACCTCATCCATCTTATCTTTGTTTTCATACATTAACCTATGCTTAAGAAGTTCATATACCATTTTCATTTGGAAACGAGCACTATTGTCCTACGGCAATCAAGATATTTCTCAAAGCAGCTGTCTCTGCAATAAGCATCCATTTTTTATTCTCGAAGTATTTTTTTAAAGGTGTTGAAAGATTTTCCCATGACTGACTTAACCATGAAATCACCCGTTAAATCTGTGGCACCATCGCACTGCATTCTCATAGGATAATGATCAATGCTAAAGGTTTTGATCAACTTTTTGGTGGAAGGGCTATTAGTATTTGGATCATCTCTTTTGAAATATTTCTCCTCCCTGTGTTCATCATATTCTGCTCCTGATTGAGATAACGCTTGTAAAGCAAGCTCATAGAGTGGTGGATGTAGCCTAGCTGCTTCACTTGTTCCTTTACTTGGACTTCATTCGGTTTTTATTCTTTTGAGAGCCATATTATCTAAAATTAACAGAAACATAAAAAATATATTAAGTTGATTAATGCATCATTAAAAAGGATAGCAGTAAATCTAACATGCAAAACAGTAAAATAACAGTTCCAACAAATCACATATTTGTTGCACCAGGTAGGTTATTTGTTGCACCAAATAACTAACCTGTTGCATCGGATGAGTAATCTGTTGCAACAATATAAAACATATCACTCATCTGTTGAGACAAATAAATGGTCGGTGCAATAGATCACATATCTGTTGCAATATATGAATGATCTATTGGAATAATTAACTAACCTGTTACAACAGATGAGTAATCTATTACAATAATACAAAATATATCACTCATCTTTTAAGATAAATGAATGGTCTGTACAGCAGATCACATATCTATTACAACATATGAGTGATTTGTTGGAACAGTTAACTAATATATTACAACAGATGAGTAATCTGTTATGATAATACAAAATATATCACTTATCTGTTGAGACAGATGAATGGACTATATAACAGATCACACATCTGTTGCAATATATGAGTGATCTTTTGTAACAGTTAACTAACCTGTTGCAACGGATGAGTAATACAAAACATATCACTCATCTATTGAGACAAATAAATGGGTTGTGCAATAGATCACACATCAGTTGCAACATACGAGTGATCTGTTGGAACAGTTAACTAACCTGTAGCAATGGCTGAGTAATCTGTTGTGATAATACATAATATATCACTCATCTGTTGAGACAGATAAATGGTTTATACAACAAATCACATATTTTTCGTAACATATGAGTGTTCTGTTAGAACAGTTATCAATGGTCAATATTGTTTAGATTTTTTTCCAATACAAGGGTCATCTATCACGATAGATGACTGATCAGTTGAAAAAATCAAGTCTTGGACATGTTTTGTTGGAATAGTTGATAGGATTTTATCCAACAAAAGGTTCATCTGTTGCATCAGATCTTTAATTCGATGGTTCTTCCGTTGCATCAGATGGTTAATATGTTGCATCAGATTTTTAATCTGATGGTTCCTCTATTGCATCCTATGGTAAATATGTTGCATCAGATGGTTAATCTATTGCAATATATGGTTAATCTGTTACATCAAATGGTTAAACTATTGCATCATATGGTTAATCTGTTGCATCATATGGTTTATTTGTTGTATCAGAGGGTTAATATATTACATCAGATAGATAATATGTTGTAGAGAAAAAATAGTAGCACAATTTTGTTCAACAAAATAACAACAATATCACTATTTTTACTAAGAATAAGAACAAATAAACCCAGTAACGGGCACAACACGAAAAACACCAAAATCGGTGTTTTGTTTGTATAAACACAAACAACAAAAATCAAACTTTAAAAAAACGCAACAAACAACAAAAAATCATAATTCACTTCGAAAATAGAAGAGGAGAAATACTAGAAATTAGGATTTTATTCAGACCGTATTTTAAATTAAAGCAACAAATATTGAAATTGTTAACCAATACTAGAAGAGAGGTTGGCTCAAGTTTCTTATTTTATTCAAAACTAAAAAGACCATAAGTTTTTACCTGTGAAAGAAAAAAAGGAAAGATGAAAAATTCGAAGCTGTTGTGGCCGGAGAGTAAGGTTGTCATGTCGATTGATGGTTGAAGTCAAAAAGGAACTAAAAATCCAACTATTTATCGTCGGAGGTTGAAGTCGCCGGGGATTGAAAGGAGAAATTTGCAGAACTGTTGGTTGGGAGAAATTGTCGATCTCTTGAGAGAGAGATGATTGATTTGGATTGAAGAGGGGTGTGGGTTGGGTTAGTTTGATTTGTTGGGTTCGAAATCGAGAGGGTGTCATGCGGAAGCTTAAAGTTTGCAAACCATAGAGACGATAACTCAGACGACAAAGAAAACAATACTGTAAAGCATTAAATTATTATACATTTTGGCCAATTGGCCTACATATTAAAACTAATATTAAAGAAAATATAAAACTGTTGGGAGAAAAATCTCCCCCTAAACAAGATTCTTAAACGATTACCTTGTGGATGCTATTGTGTTGTGGTATGAGAAGGGGTCTTCTATTTATAGATGTCCAAAACCTTTCCTCCAAGAAAGAGGTTAGCCAAATATGGAAAAGAATTATATTTTTTCTTTCGGAAAAATAAAAGTAATTATGGTAACTTTTATTTTCCTTCTAAGAAAAAGTAAAACTTAAATATAGTAAGAAAATCAGGGCAAAAACCCTAACAAATCTCCCCTTTTTGGCTTGATTTTCTTCGATTGATTCGCCTTCTTCACATATTTGATCTTTGTTCTTCATATAGTCTTCATCACTGCTGCTTGACATGTTTAAAAATAGAGCTTTTGGGGTTAAAAATATATAAGCCCTTTTCGGGTTAAAAATATTGGAGCCCTTTGTAGGGTTAAAAGTAAGCTTTATTTTCAAATATGTAACAAAAGAATTGTTGAAAATATGATTGACAATCGTCTCCATATGTAGTTTTTGGATATATATCTTCATTATCATCAAATTTGTTGCAAATTGATTTGAACCGCTTTAAACTTGTCTTCAACCTCGTTTTACCAAATCACTCGATCATTGAACCGTAGGCTCTGATACCACTTGTTGGGTTCGAAATCGAGAGGGCGTCATGCGGAAGCTTAAAGTTTGCAAACCATAGAGACGATAACTCAGACGATAAAGAAAACAATACTGTAAAGCATTAAATTATTATATATTTTGGCCAATTGGCCTACATATTAAAACTAATATTAAAGAAAATATAAAACTGTTGGGAGAAAAATCTCCCCCTAAACAAGATTCTTAAACGATTACCTTGTGGATGCTATTGTGTTGTGGTATGAGAAGGGGGTCTTCTATTTATAGATGTCAAAAATCTTTCCTCCAAGAAAGAGGTTAGCCAAATATGGAAAAGAATTATATTTTTTCTTTCAGGAAAAATAAAAGTAATTATGGTAACTTTTATTGTCCTTCTAAGAAAAAGTAAAACTTAAATATAGTAAGAAAATCAGGGCAAAAACCCTAACAAATCTCCCTTTTTGGCTTGATTTTCTTCGGTTGATTCACCTTCTTCACATATTTGATCTTTGTTCTTCATATAGTCTTCATCATTGCTGCTTGACATGTTTAAAAATGGAGCTTTTGGAGTTAAAAATATATGAGCCCTTTTCGGGTTAAAAATATTGGAGCACTTTGTAAGGTTAAAAGTAAGCTTTATTTTCAAATATGTAACAACAAAATTGTTGAAAATATGATTGACAATCGTCTCCACATGTAGTTTTTGGACATATATCTTCATTATCATCAAATTTGTTGCAAATTGATTTGAATCGCTTTAAACTTGTCTTCAACCTCGTTTTACCAAACCACTGGATCTTTGAACCGTAGGCTTTGATACCACTTGTTGGGTTCGAAATCGAGAGGGCGTCATGCGGAAGCTTAAAGTTTGCAAATCATAGAGACGATAACTCAGACAACAAAGAAAATAATACTATAAAGCATTAAATTATTATATATTTTGGCCAATTGGCCTACGTATTAAAACTAATATTAAAGAAAACATAAAACTGTTGGGAGAGAAATCTCCCCCTAAACAAGATTCTTAAACGATTACCTTGTGGATGCTACTGTGTTGTGGTATGAGAAGGGGGTCTTCTATTTATAGATGTCAAAAATCTTTCCTCCAAGAAAGAGGTTAGCCAAATATGAAAAAGAATTATATTTTTTCTTTCAGGAAAAGTAAAAGTAATTATGGTAACTTTTATTTTCCTTCTAAGAAAAAATAAAACTTAAATATAATAAGAAAATCAGGGCAAAAACCCTAACATGATTTGTATTTTTGAAAAGACTAGAAAGTTTTGAAAATATTAATCAAATTCACAATTAACTTAATCAAATTTCTAATTATGTTTGATTCTTTAAGTTGATCAATATCACCAATCCATCGTTCAAGACTTAGAGGACAGTTTTCCTTCAATTTTCGCTAGTATGTGAGGCCGAGATTTATTTAACAATTAAAAGTGGGAAAGGCCATTAATAAATGAATATTTAATTGACACCTTGGGGCTTATAAATACGATCCTTTCCATGAATGAAATGACCACACAATAATATTCTTATGTTGTAGTTGTTCAGTTTGCAAATATGGCTGCAGTGAAAAAGTTTGCAATCTTCTTCGTTGTTCTCTTGGCCATAACTATTGGTTCACAACTTTAAACTTTTCTTTTTTTTTTAATTTTTTTTTTTGTGAACTCAATGTTAATTCTACGTGCACCTACGAATATTATTAGTATTATTTTATTTTAAAAAAAACCATAATTTTTGGATTCTTACATTGGCCATTGTGACTTACTCAAAATTTAATTATATTGTATGTGCAGTTGATATGTGTGGAACATCAAAAGTAGTGCAAGTTACGGGAAGCAGTTGTGGCGATGATTGTGGGAGTAACAGTGATTGTGGTGGTTGGACTCCTTGCCAGTGGTGTAATGAGAAGACAAATCCTTACACTGGTGAAACATTCAAGTCATGTGACATGTCCTTTAATTTGGAGCCATTTGCCACAATCTCGTCTCGTCAAGATATACGAGGCAGATTCTTTCATGACTCGTTTCGGCCGAGAGAAAGAGAGCAATGAATAATATCAAGGAGCTTCTGAGTATCCCAGATTATAAAATATCTTACTACTCCAATTATGTGTGTGTTTGTATTTCTTTTCCCTTTCCTAGCAAGCTGTCTTGACGTACGTTAAGATATTTGTGCTAGTGTTATGGTTGTACGTTGTTATTCTCATCAACAATAAGGAGCCGTTTGGTAGGGTGTATAGAATAGTAGTGAAGAAATCAGAATATTGTGTATTGGTAATATTTGTATTAGCTATATTTGCATTAGTTATGCTGTATTTGATTTGGTTTATTAAAAATAATATACATTGCATAATTTCTAAAAGAAATATTTCTTTACCAAAAAATATTCTTTACAAATATGACAAAAAAAAGGGCAGTCCGGTGCAATAAAGCTACCGCTCTTTGGAGAAGGGCCCCATCACAAGGGTATATCGTACGCAGTCTTACCTTGCATTTCTGCTAGAGACTATTTCCAAGGCTTGAACCTCCTCTTGGTCACATCGTAGCAACTTTACTAGTTACTCCCAAGCTCCCCTTCAAATATGTATTCTTTACAAATATGACGGAAAGGATGTAGAAATAGTTTTAAGGAGGCAATTGTATGTTTTAACTATGCTAATGTAAGCATTAGAATCCACTACATTACTAATAGAGTAGATTTTCATTTATTAGTTACGAGTAGATTTTCATTTATTAGTTACACACCTTAATACCAAATTAACGGTACAACTAATTCTTATATTATTAATTATATATAAGTTGAAAACATATACTAAACAAAGTACTAATAATTAGGATATGTGTATTATCAATTTGATTTATCGATTGTTTTAAGTTAATTTGTATTCTGTTTTTGTTTTAGCTCCCATTTGATTATACATTTTAACATTGAAGCCTGACATACTAGATGTATTTATATCATTATTTGCGCCTAATTTTACTCCGTGTAATAATTGAAAATTAATTACTTTTTTATATAACTAACCACTTAATGTATCACAATGTATTAAGACTAAAAATATATATCACAAATATAAAAATTCGAGATATTATATAATTAAATAAAATTATGGGAAAAAGTGTTAAAACCGATTAAAAATTCGGTATTTATGTAAGTTGGGCCAAATTTTTTTGTTATAGAGGACATGTGAAGCCCAGAATATTTTAGTGTCATCGGCCCATATAAATGCCTTGGTACCTTTCCATTACTCCTTCAGTGAGCTAGGGTTTTCGCATTAGCACTTTAATTTTTGTTGTTGTAATTTGAAAATTTGAGATTCTCTAGTTGTTGTTATTATTAGAACTTTGAGTTATGTTTGATATTTTGATATATTTACTATTGTTTTTGGTTAATTTGTTATTCTGTTTCTGTTTTAGCTCCCAAAAAAAAATGAATTTTGTAAGTTGTGAGTTTTGGTGCATGAAATTTAGTTTAGACATATTCAATCTTTTGGTGAGTGAAAGTGAAATTTTCTCGTAAATATTTAAGGCGGACTTCAAAATCAGGTCCAAAATGTGTTCCAAAGGGATATTGAAAGATAGATTTTCAAAATCTGTTCCAAAATATGTTGCCAAATGGATATTGAAAGATATATTTTCAAAATCTGGTCCAAAATGTGTTGTCAATGTGTTAGATTTTCAGAATCTTATCCAAAATATAGCCTAGAGTTTTACGTTTTCGTATGCTGTTTAGTCATGATGATTCATTTTGAAGTTGGGGCAGGTTTTATTTGATATCTGTACAGCCCGAAGTGTGAAAAAATCATCAAAAATTAAGCCCTTTTTGTCGATTCTAAGCAGTTTGAGTCTTTCTTTGTTCTTCATCGAAGAAGAAAGAATCATATATCCGAAGAGGGCAATCTCATATCCTATTGCCTTGTAGAGAAGAGTCTCTGCTATTACTATTTGGGATTTGCCATGAGAAGTACAAAACTATTTTGTTCGCGCGAATTAGGGTAGAGAGTTGGTGGGTAGGAGTGCTTTGTTTGTATCTGTGCCTGTTCTTTCTTGTTCGTAGTGTTCTGATGGTGATTGTGATCTCGAACAAATAGTTTATAGTATTACTTTGTCGGCATCTTGTTTCTTTTATTATCTAGCGGTGTGTTATCTCGTTTTGTTGCTTATTTTTTTGTTTTTTTTGGTTTGTTATACTGTTATTTGTCTTGAGCCAAAGGTCTATTTGAAACAGCCTCTCTATTTGAAACAGCCTCTCTACTTCATCTGAGGTAGTGGTATGGTCTATGGATTGCGTACACTTTACCCTTCTTAAACCTCACTTTGTGGGGAATACACTGGGCATGTATGTTGTTGTTGAAGGTTTTTGTGTGGCCTGTGAGGAGATCTATTAATAAAAACACAATCTTGCATATATTTTATCCTTCCCGTACCCCTTTCGTAGAGGATGTAATTCTTGTTTTTATTTGTATTGGATAGTCATGATGGCTCACTTTGAATTTGGGGCGGGTTTGATTCAATACCTGCATGACCTACAATGTGAAAAATCATCAAAAATCAAGTCCCTTTTGTTGATTTTTAAGCAGTTTGAGTCTTTCGGAAGAAAGAATCATGCTTTATTATCTGAAGAGGGAAATCTCATATCCTATCGCCTTGTAGAGCAGAGTATTTGCTATTACTATTTGGGAATTGCCATGAGGTATGCATTCCTTACTTTTTTTAATCATAATTCATATTCTTGAGTTCTTTCGTTGTACATTGTTTTTTGATAAGTTAGTTTTTTTTTTTTTTTTTTTTGTGACAATGTGATTGTGCTTATGGACGGTCAAGTGCTGTTTAGATGATTTAACAGTAGCACTTAACAAAAATACATAAGCTACATTGATAAGCCACTAGGTTCCTTGCCTTTCCTTGAGTTTCATTCTGGAAGACTATCCCCTAGTGGCTGATATATTTTGCAGAACGAGTAATATTGCGGGGTTGTTTAGTTGCTAGTTAGAGTTAAGCATGTCTTAGAAATGTTATGGATGGATTAGTTATGTCGGGTTTGGTTATTTCTTTGTTGTTCTGTTTGTCGTGATAATTTATGTATGGGGCAAGCTGTTGCGGTACTTGTATGACTCAAGTGGAAAAAATCATCACAGAGCAAGTCCCTTTTGTTGATGCATAGGCTGTTGAGGCTTTTCCCTCTTTTATTGGGAGGAAAGAATCCTGCTTTAGTATCCGAAAGGGAGCGATGTCATATCCTATCGCCTTGGGTAGCAGAGTCTCTGTAATTACCATTTGGGATTGGCCATGAGATATACATTCTTTATATATTTTTCTTAGACAGATGTTGCTATAATTTTAAAGTCTTGCTAAGGTACTTGGGGGCTTTGCACAATACTTGAGTTGGATGTGAGTACAAAATTTGTGAATTCAACTAGGCCAGTAAATACAAGACATCAAGTTGTTGCTTAGTTGCTCATTAGAGCTGTTGGTCCTAGAAATGTTATGCAATGATTAGCTATGTGGGGTTTAATTATTTGACCTTGTGGTTCGGCCTTTTCTTGGACCCCAGTTGTAGTGCACCAACACGCACACACACAATTTTTTTTTTTTAATGTTCTTTTTGTTTGTGATGATTTATGTTTCACATCATAATCGAATTCCCCCTCGAGAATGATGAGATCTATGCATATGTGCAAACGCAGCATCTCCTTATTTAGGGTGATGCAGTGAGCGGCACTTTCCACACGAGATTTCTGACTCCCCCTTCCCTTCACCATTTTCCTCTTATCTATATATCAGTTGATTTTTGAAAAGGAAAAATAATCGAATCCCCCCTCCCTCTATTTAATTTTTATGTATTTTTTTCTTGTTTTTGTTTGTGGATTTGAAATATGATATTTTGACTGAAAATAGGGCCGGTGATGTAAGTAAATATTTGCTACTCTTGATGGGAATATATCAAATTTCCATTTGATGATTCTTTATCCACCAAGATCTCTGAGGCCCATTTCTTTTTTTTTCTTTTCTAAAATAGTGTAAGGTTTTCTCCTTAGTATGATTTGTTGCAGTACTTGTATTTGTATGACTCATGTGGAAAAAAGTTATCACAGAGCAAGCCCCTTTTGTTGATGCATAGGCTGTCAAGGCTTTAACTAGAGTAGACAGTACACCCTAGGATCGTATGTACTAAGGGGTTGTTTAGTCGCAGGTTAGAGTTATGTAGGTCCTAGAAATGTTATAAATGGATTAGTTACGTTGGGTTTAGTTATTTCATCTTTTATCGTTCTTTTTGTTTGCGATGATTTATGTTTGAATTTGTGCAAATTGTTGTTGTACTTGTATAACTCACCCTTTTGATGATGCATTGCCTGTTGAGGCTTTTCTCTCTTCTATGAGAGGAAAGAATCCTGCTTTAGTAACCGAAAGGGAGCAACATCATATCCTAACACCTTCGGTAGCAGAAATATGCATTCTTTATATGTTTTTCTTACATAGAGTTGCTATATAATGTGAAAATTATGGTAATGAAGTTAGGGGCTTTGTAGAATACTTGAATTGGCTGGTTGATACAAGACATCCTAGGATTCTATTGTACCATGGGATAGTTTAGTTGCTACTTAGTGTCATCAATGCAGGTTTTAGAAATGTTATGCAGTTATTTAGAAATGAGCAACTGTACTACTTTTTGTTGATTTTCTTCATACAAGAATTTCTTTGAGATAATTTTTCATATTTAGCTCCAATAGAACACTCTCTTTAAAAATAAAGATAATTGATTTTGCAGTTTCCAGTGCTTCATAGAGTGCCTCCTGAATTCATCATCTTGGTGGACAATGTGTCCAACTCTCGTACGAATGAGTTGTTTGGAAACCCACGGCCAAATGAGTATATTATAGAGAGCAGACAAAGATTTCCATTAATAAGTCTCTTTGGTATCCCGTTAATCCAATTTGGAATTTGACTGATTAATTGTTCTTTTGGAAAGTGAATAAAGTTTTTTCTTTTGTTACAATGTGATTGTGCTTATGGACGGTCAAGTGTTGTTTAGATGATTTAACAACAATACTTAACAAAAATACATAAGCTACATTGAAGGCCACTGAGTTCTTTATTTATGTCTTTTATTGAGATTCTATCAGGAAGACTATCCCCATGTGGCTGATATTTATTGCAGAAAAGTTATTTCTTGTTGAGAGGAGTAATATTTTCCTGGGGTCGTTTAGCTGCTAGTTAGAGTTAGAGATAAGATCCATTACCCCTGAACTATGACCATTACCCCCTAAACTATGACCATTACCCCTGAACTATGACCAAAGTTGCTACGACACACTCCAACTCCATGGGGGCCTATTACCCCTGAAATCAATTTTAGCGGATTTTTGTTGTCCTTTCGTGCGGATGTGGCACCTTGCGTGAAGTTAAACACCCGAGGCGCGTGAAGGACTACCATGTGCCACGTTAGCTGAAAAGATTGATAAAAATACCCTAAAATTTAGTTGAGGGGGTAATAGGATCCCCGTGAAGTTGAAGTTTGTCGTAGCAGGGTACTAGATGCTCTCTTAGAGCTATGCATGACTTAGATTGTTATTCAGGGATTAGTTATGTTGAGTTTAGTTATTTCTTCTTTTATTGTTTTTGTCGTGATGATTTATGTTTTGCATTGGGGCAAGTTGCGGCGGTGTACTTGTATGACTCAAGTGGAAAAAATCATCACAGAGCAAGTCCCTTTTGTTGATGCATAGGCTGTTGAGCTTTTTCCCTCTTTTATTGAGAGGAAAGAATCCTGCTTTAGTACCCGAAAGGGAGCGATTTCATATCCTATCGCCTTGGGTAGCAGAGTCTCTGCAATTACCATTTGGGATTGGCCATGAGATATACATTCTTTATATATTTTTCTTACACAAATGTTGCTATAATTTGAAAGTCTTGCTAAGGTACTTAAGGGCTTTGTACAATACTCGAGTCGGATTTGAATACAAAATATGTGAATTCAACTAGGCCAGTAAATACAAGACATCAAGTTGTTGCTTAGTTGCTCATTAGAGCTGTTGGTCCTAGAAATGTTATGCAATGATTAGCTATGTGTGGTTTAATTATTTCACCTTGTGGTTCGGCCTATTCCTTGACCCCAGTTGTAGTGCACCGACACACACACACACACACATTTTTTTTTTTTAATCTTCTTTTTGTTTGTGATGATTTATGTTTCACATCATAATCGAATTCCCCCTCGAGAATGATGAGATCTATGCATATGTGCAGATGCAGCATCGCCTTATTTAGGGTGATGCAGTGAGCGGCACTTTCCACACGAGATTTCTGACCCCCCCCCTTCTTCCCTTCACCATTTTCCTCTATCTATATATTAGTTGATTTTTGAAGAAAAAAAATAATCGAATCCCCCCTCCCTCTCTTTATTTAATTTTATGTATTTTTTTCTTGTTTTTGTTTGTGGATTTGAAAAATGAGATTTTGAACGAAAATAGGGCCGGTGATGTAAGTAAATATTTTCTACTCTTGATGGGAATCTATCAAATTTGCATCTGATGATTCTTTATCCACCAAGATCTCTGAGGCCATTTTCTTTAATTTTGTTTTCTTTTCTAAAATAGTGTAAGGTTCTCCTTAGTGTGGTTCAGGTTGTTGCAGTTCTTGTATTTGTATGACTCAAGCGGAAAAAAATCATCACAGAGGAAGGCCCTTTTGTTGATGCATAGGCTGTTGAGGCTTTAACTAGAGTAGGCAGTACACCCTAGGATCGTATATACTAAGGGGTCGTTTAGTTGCTGGTTAGAGTTATGTGGGTCCTAGAAATGTTATACATGGATTAGTTACGTTGGGGTTTAGTTATTTCTTCTTTTATCCTTTTTTTGTTTGAGTTGGTGCAAATTGTTGTTGTACTTGTATGGCTCAAGTGGTAGAAAATCATCATAGAGCAAACCCCTTTTATTGATGCATTGCCTGTTGAGGCTTTTCTCTCTTTTATTAGAGGAAAGAATCCTGCTTTAGTATCTGTAAGGGAGCGACGTCGTATCCTATTGCCTTGGGTAGCAGAGATATACATTCTTTACATATTTTTCTTACATAGAGTTGCTATATAATTTGAAAATTTTGGTAATGAAGTTAGGGGCTTTGTACAATACTTGAGTTGAGTAGTTGATACAAGACATCCTAGGATTCTGTTGTAGTATGGGATAAGTTTAGTTGCTAGTTAAGTGTCATGCATGCAGGTTTTCGAAATGTTATGCAGTTATTTAGAAATGAGCAACTGTACTTCTTTTTGTTGATTTTCTTCATACAAGAACTTCTTTGAGATAATTTTTCAGATTTAGCTCCAATAGAACACACTGTTTAAAAATAAAAATAATTGATTTTGCAGTTTCTATTGCTTCGTAGAGTGCCACCTGAATTCATCATCTTGGTGGACGATGTGTCCAGCTCTCATATGAATGAGTTGTTTGGAAGCCCCCGGCCAAATGAGAATATTATAAAGAGCCGAAAAAGATCTCCATGATTAAGTCTTTTGGAATCGCGTTAATCCAATTTGGACTTTGACTGATGAATTGATTTTTTGGAAAGTGAATAAATTTTATTGTTTTTGTTACAATGTGATTGTGCTTATGGGCGGTCAAGTGTTGTTTAGATGATTTAACAAAAATACTTAAGCAGCACTGAAAGGCCACTGGCTTCTTTATTTATGTCTTTAATTGAGATTCAATCGGGAAGACTATTCCCTTGTGGCTGATATTTATTGCAGAAAAGTTATTTCTTGTTGAGAGGAGTAATATTTACCTGGGGTCTTATAGCTGCTGCCTGCTAGTTAGAGTTATGCATGTCTTACTTATTTCTTGTTTTATTCTTTTTGTCGTGATGATTTATGTTTTGCATTGGGGCAAGTTGTTGTGGTACTTGTATGACTCAAGTGGAAAAATCATCACAGGGCAAGCCCCTTTTGTTGATGCATAGGCGTTTGAGACTTTTCCCTCTTTTACGAGGGGAAAGAATCTTGCTTTAGTATCCTAAAGGGAGCGATGTCATATCCTATCGCCTTGGGTAGCAGAGTCTCTGCAATTACCATTTGGGATTGGCCATGAGATATACAAGTTTCTTACACAAATGTTGCTATAATTTTAAAGTCTTGCTAAGGAGCTTAGGGACTTTGTACAATACTCAAGTTGGACTTGAATGCAAAATTTGTGAATTCAACTAGTAGGCCAATAAATACAAGACATCAAGTTGTTGCTTAGTTGATAGTTAGAGTTGTTGGTCTACAAGTGTTATGCAATGATTAGTTATGTGGGGTTTAATTATTTCACCTTGTGGTTCGGCTTTTTCCTGGACCCTGCACATAGCTGGAGCTGTAGTGCATCGGGTTCCCCCCATCCTACCCTTTGTTTTTTAAAAAATCTTCGTTTTGTTTGTGATGATTTATGTTTCACATCATAATCGAATCCTCCCTGGAGAATGATGAGATCTATGCATATGTGCAAACGCAGCATCACCTTATTTAGGGTGATGCAGTGAGCGGCATTTTCCACATGAGATTTCTGATTCCCTCTTCCCTTCACCATTTTCCTCTATCGATATATCAGTTGATTTTTGAAAAAAATAAAATAATCGAACCCCCCTCCCTCTCTTTATTTAATTTTATGTATTTTTTTTCTTGTTTTTGTTTGTGGATTTGAAAAATGAGATTTTGAACGAAAATAGGGCCGGTGATGTAAGTAAATATTTGCTACTCTTGATGGGAATTTATTAAACTTCCACCTGATGATTCTTTATCCACCAAGATCTCTCAGGCCCTTTTCTTAATTTTGTTTTCTGGCAGGTTGTTGCAGTATATATATAAGAAGTTTCTACATAATTTAAAGATTTTGGTGATGAACTTGGTGGTTTTATACAATACTTGTGTTGAATTTGAAAACAAAATTTGATAATTTAACTAGGATAGACTGTACACTCTTGGATCGTATGTACTAAGGGGTCGTTTAGTTGCTGGTTAGAGTTACGTAGGTCCTAAAAATGTTATACATGGATTAGTTACGTTGGCTTTAGTTATTTCATCTTTTATCGCTCTTTCTTTTTGATGTTTTATGTTTGGGGCAGGTTGTTACTGTACTTTGTATGACTCAAAAAGTGTAAAAAAAGTTATCACAGAAGAAGCTACAATTAGAAGAAGGGCTAAACAAAGAATTTGAAGTACAGGGATATTACTCCATTTGTGTAAAGCTTACAAAGGAAATGTTGAGTTGGTTGGTCCGATGTTGCTCGGACTCTTCAAAAATGTCAGCAGGTGCGTGTTGGATTTTTCGAAAGTAGTGTATATTTGGAGAATCCGACATGGTGCGGTATCAAAAGTGAAGAGTTTGTGCAACTTAGGATTGGACAACGAGCGGCGAAAAACTATCCCATCATGCATTTGATTGATGATATGGATTGGAAAGAAATAAAAGATGTTACAATAGATTCAGCTCATTACACAACATTAAGGTGAATTGTATTTTGTTGTTTCACTTTTGATGTAAAGAAAAGTATTTTGATGAAGTTGAATCAATTGTTGTCTTGTAGTCATGCAGTTTCCTTTAATTTCTTGCTCTTTTTTATGTTGTCATTTTGGTTTCTATATTTGTTACATTCATCCTATATCTGTTAATGATTTGTATCCTAACATTTCTATGTTCTTACAAAACCATAAAAAATATCCATTCTAAAAATACTTGAACTTTGATCGGATTTGCAGTTGAGCATATTGAACTTTTCAGGGTCTTATTACCTACCTAGATTTTTTTAAAGTGAATTTAATTTCCCCGAAATGTTATACCCAGTTTTGGTGGCTGGCGGTGTAATACATGCGCCAGTCTGATGTTTACACATGTATTTTTTGTCAGATGGTGGTGTAATACACGCGTCAATTTCATATTTATACGTGTTCAAGTGGGCGGATATATCTATGCTATTAAAATACGAAAAAAAGTTTAGGGGATGATAGGATTTCTGCAAAGTTCAGTATGCTCAATTGTAAATTCAAGCAAAGTTCAGGTATTTTTGTAATTATTATCTGTTTATTTTTTGTAATTACAACATGAGGAACATACAATTCAAATATCCCTTTAAGTAATTGTGTGAGAGAATTTATTTTATTTTATTCTCTTGCTTTTGATCTTAAGCGCTTGAAAGGATTATAGCTTTTTCGCGACCTGGAGACATCTACTGGACTTTGTAAGGACTCTAGTAGTTGCGGAACATAGGAGTAATAAAGTCATTTAAATCAAACGATCGATATTCAAATTTCATTAAAAAGCTTAGACGATCAGGATGTTGCCACATTAGCCGAGTTGGTTATATAACCAACTTAGGAGAGAGAGAATACCAACGAAAATTTGTTATTTTTCAACCCCCTTCATGTTTCTCTTCTCTATCAGTCCTCTCCTTACTCTCTTTCTAAATCTCTAATTTCTCTTTCTCTTCTACTGCAGATTCAAGGATGATCATGGTAGCCCAACTATCTTTACTATCCTAGTTTACTTCAGTTTTTATTTCTTTTGTATTTGAATTCCATTTCTCTTATTCTTAAATATAAATCGAAAATTGTCCCAAAACAAGCTCAAATTTCCTTTTAGATTGTGAATTGAATTCCAGATCTCACTTGAGGGCATAACAATTAGTATCAGAGACACCGTTTCGTGCGATCTGTGTGGTTGATATGCCTGAGGGTACCCTTTTCAAATTGGTGGATGAACGACTTGCGAGGCATGATGAAGTTTTGAATGAGCTACTAGCTAACTAGCAAGAGGTTCAAAACACTCACACGGGTATTCAAGGAATCTTTGAGCTAATATTGGATCGACTTACAGCTCTAGAGAGAGCTTCGAACAGGGCACCAGCTTAACAACAATTAGGAGATGGATTGCTTCCAATTCCAGCTCATGACCATAGACCAGACAGGTTGCAGGCAGTACCTATTCCTGTTCCTAAGTGGGAGCTACATTGCTTCGAAGGGCACGAGCCTAAGGTATGGATTCGAAAGTGTGAACGCTATTTCAATCTATATAAGACACAGGATAATCATAAGGTAGAGGCTGCGACATTGTATTTGAATGGACTAGCTGAGATTTGGTACCATTCATTGGTGTTGAGTAGAGGTGTGGTTAACTGGATGGAGTTTAAGAAAGAATTAATCAATAGATTTGATGATGAATTGATATGGGATATTGTAGAAGAATTCAACAAACTCACTCAGGTAGGTACTGTGGATGAATTCCTAGGGAAGTTTGAGGAGCTGAAGGCTCAGATGCTAGTGCGAAACCCCAATTTGAATGAATCTCACTTCCTATCTAGTTTTGTGGGAGCATTGAAGGAAGAGATCAAGTTTGAGTGAAAATGTTTAAGCCTACTACTCTAAAGGTTGCAGTGGAGAAGGCTAGGATGCAGGAGAAAGCTATTGACGCTGTCCAAAGGAGGCACAAGGTTCAACACAAATCTGCTCTAGTAGTGAGCAACCCTTCTTATGCTAAAAATTCAATGCCCAATACTAGTAGACCTACTGCTTTTAAGTTGAGTCCTGAGGTCTATGAGTACAGAAAAAGTAATAGGTTATGCTTTAGGTGTGGAGAAAAATATGCACCTAGTCATCAGTGCAAGAAGCAACAACTTAATTGTTTAATTGGAGAAGTGGAGGTGGAAGAAGTAGGTCCAGATATAGTAGAAAATCCTTCCATCCCGACCTGATTATTGAAGGAGATGTAGAACAAGTGGTGCAGGAAGCTGTATGCCTGAAAGTTCTATCAGGAAATTCCTAGGGAGAAAACACTATTTTGGTCGATGGAACTATCAAGAACAAAAGTCTAACTTTATTGGTTGACACTGAAAGTACTCACAGTTTCATTGACCAAAACACCGTAGTTGGAGCTGGCTATCAAGCAACTTTTTGTGCACCAGTAAGAGTAACAGTAGATGATGGAAATTATGTCATATGCACTTCACACTGTAATGGATTTTCATGGAAAATGCAAGGCAGATCTTTTCAGGAGGATCTTCTGATTATTCCTCTAGGAGGTAGTGACATTGTTTTAGTCAATGATTGGATAAAGAAATACAATCCCACCAAGTTTGATCATGAGAAGAATTGTGTTACTATTGATAGGAAGAACAACAAACTAGTCCTAAAAGAAGTCACTGGTGAAGGCAAACTAAACATGATCCATGGTAACACTATGAATAAGAATCTGAAGAAAGGTCAAACCCTCATTGCACACTTGTTTGTGATGAGTGTAGCACATGATGGAGTTCAAGAGCCATTGAATGAGACTATTGAAAGAGTTCTAGACCATTATCCTGATGTGTTTGCAGAGCCTACAACCCTTCCCTCTGTCAGGTCACTTGATCATTCAATACCACTTAAGCCATGTGTGTCTCCAATCAGTTTGAGGCCCTATAGATACAATTATTATCAGAAGAATGAGTTGGAGAAACAGGTTTCTAAGATGCTCAGACATAGAATTATTCAACAAAGCCAATCTCCATTTTCTTCGCTTGCTCTTTTGGTTAAAAAAAAGATGGCTCCTGGAGGTTCTATGTTGATTATAGAGGACTAAATAATATCTCTGTGAAAAATAAGTACCCTATTCCTATTGTGGATTATCTACTTGATGAACTACACGGTTCTGTTATATTTTCTATGGTGTATCTCATAGTTGGCTTCCATCAAATTAGGATGAAGATAGAAGATGTGTACAAGACTGCTTTCAGGAAACACTTAGTCCATTATAAGTTTAAGGTGATGTCCTTTGGTTTTCCTAATGCTCCTGCTACATTCCAAGCCCTGATGAATCAGGTTTTTCAACCTTACTTGAGGAAGTTTGTTTTGATGTTTTTTGATGATATACTTATTTATAGTGTATCCCTCGAGGCACATGTGAAGCATTTGGTTGTTGTTTTTGATCTACTGAAACAACACTCATTGTTTGCTAAGATGTCCAAGTGCTCTTTTGAACAAGACAAGGTGGAGTATTTGGGGCATGTTATTACTAAGGATGGAGTCTCAACTGAACCTGCTAAGATTCAAGCTATAGTGGACTGGCATACACCTAAATCAATTAAAGCACTTAGAGGATTTTTGGGGTTAACTGGTTATTACAGGAAATATGTAGCTGGTTATGGACCTATATGCAGACCTCTTACTGATGTGTTGAAAAAGAAAGCTTTCAGGTGGAATACAGAAGCTGATATTGCATTTCTGAGCTCAAAGTTGCCATGGTTTCTACCCCTGTATTGATTTTACCTGATTACTCCAAGAAATTTATTGTGGAGACTGATGTTAGTCATAGTGGTATTGGTACTATGTTGATGCAGGAAGGAAGACCTGTGACTTACTTTAATAAGGTCTTAGCACCTAAACATAGAGGCAAATCTGTTTATGAGAAAGAATATATGGCATTACTCAATGCAGTGGACAAATAGAGGCATTATTTGCAGTTCAAGCACTTTGTGATCAGGACTGATCACCATAGTTTATAGTACTTGGTAGAACAAAAGGTTACCTCAGTTATACAACAAAAAGGATTGTCTAAATTGTTGGGATTGGATTATGAGATCCAGTATAAAAAGGGTAATGAAAATAGAGTGGTTGACGCCCTCTTGAGACAAACTGATAATGGACAATTGATGATGATTAGTGCTACCCTCCCATCTTGGGCACGAGAAGTCACTTCCAGCTACTCAGGTGACACTCAAGTTGAGGAATTGATCACTCAACTATCAATGGATTTGCAAGGCCCTTTCTTATTGCATCTCACTTCGGGAATACTTAAGAGGAAGGGAAAGGTCTATATTGGAGGTGCTGGTGATCTCAGGCAACATTTGTTCTCCACATTTCATAATTCTCCTATAGGTGGTCACTCAAGCCAATTAGACACCTATAAAAAGACTGTCACAAATCTTTTACAGGCCTGGCATAAAATAGATGTGGTGGATTATGTTAACAGTTGTGATGTATGTCTCAAAAACAAAATGACTAAAGTTCATTGAAGGATTGCCCAAGTCTAAAGGCAAAGAGGTGATTTTTGTAGTTGTGGATAGAATGACTAAGTATGCACACTTTATTGCACTTTCACATCCTTATACTGTTGTTGATGTTGCTGAGATATTCTGGAAAAGGATTCATAGCCTCCATGGAACTCCTGAATCTATAGTCACTGACAGGGATAAGGTTTTCCTCAATAACTTTTGGCAGGCATTGTTTAAACTTTTGGACACACAACTACATTATAGCACTGTGTACCACCCCCAAAGTGATGGGCAAACTGAGAGAGTGAATAAATGTGTGGAGAATTTTCTCACATATATGACATCTAACAGACCTCTCAATTGGGAATAGTGGTTATCTATTGCAGAATGGTGGTACAATACTAACTTTCACAATAGCCTACAGTGCACACCCTTTGAAGCCTTGTATGGTTACTCACCTCCTCACTTGTCTATGGGGCCACTATTGGAAACTAATGTCCCAGCTGCTAAGGATTTAGTACTAAAAAGGCAACAAATGTACAAGCTCTTGAGGGATAACTTGATTAAAGCTCAAGAGAGAATGAAGTATTATGCTGATAAAAGAAGGTCTGAAAGAGAGTTTTAGGTAGGTGATTTGGTGTACTTAAAATTGCAACCTTATAGGCAATCGTCAGTTGCCTTGAGAAAAAATTTGAAGTTGTCTTCCAAATATTATGGTCCCTTTAAGGTTATTTCCAGAGTTGGCATGGTGGCTTATAAACTAGAATTGCCTGCAGCATCTAGAGTGCATCCTGTTTTTCATGTTTCTTTGTTGAAAAAGAAGGTTAGTGATACTGTGGTGGTGCAAACTGCTTTACCTAGAACTAATGAAAATGGCCAGTTTTTAGTGCAACCAGTTGCTATACTTCAAAGGCAGATGGTCACTAATCAAGCATAATAATACAGTTGCGGTTAAGGTGTTGGTCAATGGTCTAACCTCTTTCTTGAAGATGCAACCTGGGAAGACTACCAGTTCCTCAAACGTCAATTTCCCAACTTCGATTCTCATCCTTAAGGACAAGGAAGGTTTTGAGAGGCAGGGTATGGAAGGACCCTAGTAGTTGCGGAGCACGGGAGTAATTAAGTCATTTAAATCGAACGGTCGATATTCAAACTTCATTAAAAAGCTTAGACGATCAGGATGTTGCCACATCAGCCAAGTTGGTTATATAACCAACTTAGGAGAGAGAGAATACCAATGAAAATCTGGTATTTCCCAACCCCCTCACGTTTCTCTTCTCTCTTATTCCTTTCCTTCTCTCTTTCTAAATCTCTAATTTCTCCTTCTCTTCTACTGCAGATTCAAGGATGATCATGGAAGCCCAACTATCTTCACTATCCTAGTTTACTTCAATTTTTATTTTCCTTGTATTTGAATTCCATTTCTCTTATTTTTGAAATATAAACCAAAAATTGTCCCAAAACAAGCTCGAATTTCCTTTTAGATTGTGAATTGAATTCCAGATCTCACTTGAGGTCATAACAGACTTTAGTTCGTATTGAAAACCCTTATGGATTCGTCGATTTCAGATACTTCAATGGAAAATTTTATATCTTCTTGTTGTGGTCTTGAAGGTTGTCATAGTAACAACCCTCGACCATCTGTAAAATCGCACTTGGATGCAAGGTTAAGCAAGGTGATACGTTTCTAAGGCACCAAATCCAGCTAGAAAAACTCACATACGTTTATAAGGCAGAAGTTTAGGGAGAATCAGGCTCGAACTAATGACTTTTACCACGTCAAGACAGCAAATCCAGCTAGAAAAACTCACGTACGTTTATAAGGCAGCAAGTTTAGGAAGAATCAGGCTCAAACTAATGACTTTACCACGTCATGGTGACACTCTACCGCTATGCTATATTCCTTCCCCGCCCCATCGAAAAATACAACCGACTAATCCTAAATTAAAAAGGGCCTATTCCAACTGCAAAACTTAAAAATATGAACATATGTTTCCTATAGTATCATTAATCAGATTTCAAAAGAACTTCCAAAATTTTATGAGGTTTATACATTGAAAGAACAAAAAAAAAAAAGCAAGGATGAACAAGAATTGCACAAGAAAAATATTTTGCCCTGCAAAAGCAGGAAAATTGGATGAAGATCTAACATGGTAATAAAGATTCCGAATGGATAAATTTTATAACTAATAGAAGCTTCAAAATAATAAATGTTGGAATGTGAAAATGTTGTATTCTAAATTACTACTATTAAGAAAATATGCTAGAATAGGAGCAAAATAGTAATCAGCTCTGCAATTTGAAGCTTCCCACTTTAGTATAATATATGATAATGATGGTGTGAGATAAAATGGATGATTATTTTATTCTGCATTTGGTTGGAGGTATTGGTTAGTTCTGGAAATATTTATTTATTTCACCATTTATACCATAGTGAATTAGTGATAGGAAAAGTTATCCCATATACATGATGGGATAACTAATCCTAGGGTAGCTAATTTCAAGATTAATTATCCCTAATTATTTCCAACCAAACGACCTAAAGGTTGAACTCGTCAAGTAAAACTTGCTGGACTTGCCTGTTGTTCACACTCAAGATCTTGAAAATATATGGGGACTTGCCTGTTGTTCACACTCAAGATCTTGAAAATATATGGGGTCGTTTGGTCGGGAAAGAGTTATCCCGGGATAATCAATTCCGGGATTAGTTATCCCACCATGTATGTGAGATAACTTATCCCATCACTGATACTAACTATTACCTCACACCAAACATTAGACAAAATAGTCCATTTTATCCCGGGACTATTTAGCCCTTATACCTCACGTCAATGATAAAGTCTTAGGCACAGTTTCCATTCACCAACTCAAGTTACACAATAACATAATGGTTCCACTTCTTTTAAAGGAAAACAACACATATATCTATAAGATGCTCTTTGTAAAGCTAGTAGATTAGTTAGTTTACAAGTCAGTGACAATTGTAGTAACTAAGGAGCCTATTCTTCCAGTGCTCAAAGATTTTCTTCATCTTCCTGGTTGTCATCTGCAGCTAGAAGATGATTCAACGCAACTTTCGCCTTCTTTGTTTCTGTTGACTTGTCGTTCGTTTCATCTTCGTTGGCTTTTCTCTTGAGCGATTCATCTTTCTTGGCGTCTATTTCTCCTTCCTCAGTTGCAGCACCTTTGTCGTCAGACCTCTCTATCTTCGCCTTCGAAAATGATTTTGATTCTGATTCGGATTTAGCCTTGTTTGCACCTTCTTTGGAGGATGCAGTTCCAGGTTGACCTAAAATGGAGCTGACTTCTTCATCGCTCGCGAGATCAATGGAGGTTTTCCCTGCCTTGTTTTTAGCGTTGGGATTTGCACCTTTCTTCAGCAAATACTTTACGAGTTCCAGGTGAGATCCTTGGGCAGCATAATGAAGGGCAGTCATACCTTTGCGATTGCATGATTTGACGGATACTCCAGAACTAACAAGAAGCCTAACAACTTCCAAGTGTCCTTTTTGAGCAGCAAAGTGAATTGCACCCATGTCGTCCATAGCAGCAGCGCCAACATCAGCTTTGTTTTTGACGAGATAATCCACTATCTGGGCATGCCCAGACCACGCCGCTAGATGGAGCCTAAAGTCCATTTAAAATGCATTAGTAAGGCAAAACGATATAACAAGTTACTGGATCAAAGCGACTTTAGAGTTGGAAAAGAAGCTACATATTACAATTAAGAAAAGAACAAGTAGAGAGACATTTAGAACTGGCAATGTTATGGTTGTACTGAAAGTCACGCGGGATGTAGCGCAGGACAAAAGAAATTGAAATCTGAACAACAAAATGACTTCCCTGAGATATCATTTTCGGAAGTTATTCATCGATTAAGAAGTAGAATGAGCTAATTGACATATGTCAGGTAATGAAATAGTGTTGACCGGGGTGAGAAAAGTATCGGATAAAGAGGGACTTACAGAGATGGAAGTAATATCATAACGGAAAAACAAAATACGTCTACCTTTTCTTCTCATTTATACACAAAATGAACTTAACCAACCTACTTAAGATACTAACTAGGCCAACTTGCACTCACGTCTATTCCACGAGGTACATACATCCTTCCACTAACATGAGTACTATTCAGGTTTCACTGTTCATTAGTGAATCAGAACTTGATATTCTGACATAACAGTATGATAATGCGGCGAGTTAATAACTGTCAACTGAGCATTACAAGCCAGAAAAATATATAACATTAGCCACACAATAATATTTACAATGCCTGTCTAGATGTAAAAGGATAATGCAACTCATTAAGCAACCGTGTTATCAAAAGCAAAAAGCAAAAAAAAGCTAAGATCCATTGAGGTTTTAAGTGCAAATAAAGCGTGGACTTTAATGAAAAAAGGTGCAAAGGAAGAGACATCACAAGCATGAATGACAACTATACGAACAAAAGAAATTGAAATTTTTTTTATGATAAAGTGAAATATCAATCGCTTTGCATCGGCTCATTGGTAAAAAGAAAAGTATGTCCTAGAACCTTGATGACGATATTGAAGTGCACATTGAGCGAGGCAAATCTCTGAGCACGTTTTAAACCTCGCTTCAAGGCTTAAGCGTGCTTTACGCATGCCTTTGACAACACTGTTAAGCAAGTGTTAAAGTAGATAAGATGATTACATAACCTTTGGCTTGTGATGATTGCAAAAGGCTGAACTGGGAAACTTCGATAAGACCCCCTTAAAGTATTGATAAGTGATAACAACACAAGTTAACCATCCTGTCTTGGTCATGTCAAACATCAATGAATATCGTTCAAGATTATCTCCTTGGGTAACACTTGATACTAACATCTTACTTTATTTTTCTTGACATTTTACTTCAGATTATCCAGTTAAAAGTCATTATTAAGCCTTCATCAAATGTAATGTAAAAATGAATTATAAGGTCCACAAAAATATCTTAACTACAGCAGCCTTGTTAATCATTTCTTAAGTTGTGCAGACTCTTCGTTTTCGATGCTGCACCCGTGTCGGATTTTCCAAAAATACACTACTTTTAGACCGACACGCCACCCGAATTGCTCTTGTCCCGACAGAGAGCAACTTATGCTAATTTGCTCAAGTATCCAAGCTTCTATAAGCTATTTTTACCAACTCGCTTAGTTTTACCAAAATAACAGGTTTCATAACCAAAAAAAAGGCCCTCCATTACCATAATGGATGAAATTACGATGCCATGTTGTTCTCACGTTGACCGTCTATTATCTTCACTGGATAAAGGTAACAACAGATTGCACTAACATGTTGGTGTCACGCCAGAGGACATGAAAGAACCCCAATGAGTATCAGATAATAATTTTCCTCATAAATAGAATAGACAATTTAAGGTGCTCAACAAGGTGGACAATCCAAAGGGAACACTGGCATAACCGGTAAAGTTGTTGCCATGCACCAAGACATCACAGGTTTGAGCTGTGGAAACAGCCTTTTGTAGAAAAGCAGGGTAAGACTATGTACAAAAGACCCTTGTTGTCCGGCCCTTCTCCAGACCCCGAACATAGCGGGATCTTAATGCATCGGGCTTCCATTGCTCTTTGACAAGATGGACAATAGGAGGGTTAAAATGCAACTTAATCCCTCATTTACTTTCTGAAAATATCATCTCTTGTCCATATTACCTGAGCTACTTAGGTAGTTAATCTCCTGAGGTGTGCTTGTCAAGTACCAGTGCGGTTAATACATTTTTAAGTAGTCTTATGAGTTAACAAGACTATTCAAAAGCTTCTAAACTAGCTTATAACATGCAACAAGGGAAAAAGGTTCCGACTTCTGAGAGCTAAAATTTGGATGTTGTCATGAATGAAGGAAGATGCAAGACCAAACTTTGATATTATTTACTGCCACAACCATCCCAATAGGTAAGGAAAGCAGCAATTTGACCAATCCCATGCCCTTGAGGTGATTCGTACAGTTTTAAGCATGCTAGAGAAGAAGAAAATGTAATCTACATACGAGCAACTGTTGTGAAAGATCAAGACCTTTCTTCAGTTTCTTGGAGAAGTTCGATGGTAAAACGGCATAAACAGTGACCTAATACTAACAATTTAAGGTTTCAGATCAGATAGGTGGGTGAAATATAGACTAGTAACAACAAATAAAAATCGATTATGGTAACAAGGGATGTGAATAATCTGACACCGATGCTAGGAGCTTAGAACTTTTAGTCGGACTATAAAATCTTCTAAAAAAATCCGTAAATCTTCTCAGCTTTGAATATATACATTTAGGATGACGTTCACCCTTTGCCACAGGCAAAATGGCGTGTCAACAATGTAGCAAATCTAAAATTAAAAAGGCAAGCCCTTTTACAACTAAAGCACTAGGTCCGAGTAGGAAAACAATAGGAGGGGATTAGAAATAGAAAATTTAAGTTAATGGTCAAAAAGATATCTATAGTATCTCGATTTTTTTAGGTTCATACTTGAACTATCAAGTGTGTGAGTTTCCAACCTAAACAATCACCAACTATATGTTGCAACACACCTCAACTATCAATTGTTCACTTTTCCTACATGTGGTGAGCGGAAGAGGTTCCTCCTTACTCAACCAAAGGTCTCAGTTACTTGGCTTGAAAATGGAAAAATCCTTGGTAGGAAGGGCATTCCCTAATGGACTACACAATGAGAATCGGGATTAGACAGGCTCCAATGGTCGCACCGGATGGGAAACCAAAAAAAAAAAAAAAATCAAGATAATAAATTTCAACCTTTTTTTCTTCAACCCACAATTCGAACTTTGTTGTTTCAGCAATACAATTGCTCCCCCTAACCCCAACCAAATGTAAACTACAAAGAAACTCTTTACTACTGTTGTTTGCTATTGCTTGCAATTATCTCCAGCTTCTGTAGAATTGCTCTTGTCCCGACGGAGGGCAACTTATGCTAATTTGCTCAAGTATCCCAAGCTTCTATAAGCTACTTTCACCAACTCACTTAATTTTACCAAAATAACAGGTTCCATACCCCAAAAGAAGGTCCTCCATTACCAGAATGCAGAGGCTATTTCCATGGCTTGAACCCGTGACCTCCTGGCCACACATGGTAGCAACTTCACCCATTACCTTCAACTTCCTAAAAGTGAAGTTCTAGAAATACCCACTATCAAAAACATTCATAATTACATCTTCAATCATCTTCTGAATCCCCCAACTCCAATTCAGATGTTTCAGTAATAAACTACACCTTCATCCTAAATTCCAACAACAACATACATACCTAGTGTATTCCCACAAAGTGGGGTATGGGGAAGGTAACGTGTAATCAGTCCATACCACTACCTTAGATGGAGTAGAGAGGTTATTTCCGATACACTCCCGGCTCAGGACATATAGCAATATAACAAACAAAAGACATAAAAATAAACAACAAAACGGGATAACACACCGCTAGATAATAAAAGAAACAAGACACCTACGGAGTAATACTTTAAACTATCTATTCAAGGTCACAAACATCATCAGAACACTACGAACAAGAAACTATAGTCACAGATACAAACAAAGTACTCCTCCCTACTATTACGGACGCACCCCGACCCACTAACCCTCTACCCCACCTTCAAAAATCCATTTCTAGAAACCCCATTTTCTTAACTTAGCTGAGCAATAAATTTGCACCCCCCAAAAGTAACTTCCCACCTTCAAAAATCCATTTCAAGAAACCCCACTTCGTTAACTATTTTTTTTTATAACCGTGATGTCCGGACTAGCTTGCATGCACCTCGACTTAATCCACGGAATACCTGCCACCACCCATCAGCAATAGCTACCAGGTAACTCTGTCCACCACGGAACATATGAGAAGAAATCACCTATTGCTTCAGTTTGGAATTGAACCTGAGACCTCGTGGTGTTCATCCCACTTCACTGAACCACTAGGCCACACCCTTGGGTGCCCCGGTTTCGTTAACTTAGCTGAGCAATAAATTTGCAACCCTAAAAGTAAATTCCCACCTTCAAAAATCAATTTCAAGAAACCCCATTTCGTTAACTTAGCTGAGCAATAAATTTGCAACCGCAAATGTAAATTCCCACCTTCAAGATTATACATTTCAACACCCCACCCCACCCCCACCCCCCAAAAAAAAAATAAAAAAAAGTAAACTCCTACCTTGAACAATCCATTTTGCAAAACCCCATTTCTTTTTAAGGATAAATTTATCAAATAAAACCTTCAACAATCAATTTCAAGAAACCCCATTCGTTTTTAAGGCTAATTTATCAAAAATAAAACGTTCAAAAATTCCATTTTGGGAAACCCCATATCGTTTTTAAGTAAAAAATCATCAAAACTATAAGAGGAAGTAGAATCAAGAAAGCATACTACGGTGTAAGATAAGCATAAAATAAGAGGAAGGAGAATGAGAAAGCATACATACGGTGTACGAGAGTGTTTATCCCTAGAATTGACTGATAAGGGATTAGTAGTACATAGTGTTTGTACTGCGTTTAGATCTCCATTTCGAGCTGCTACGTGTAGTTCTTCCTTCTTCTCACTTGATTCTTCTCTCTTTGGTTTACCCATTGCACCTGAAAATTGAAGTGAATTGAAGCAACAAAAGAATATGTATTTTTTAGTTATTCATATGTATTTATGAGTAATAAATATATATTTATATATGTATTTATATAGTAATATTTTACTTAAATATAAATATAATTTGTTATTTTTTATAATTATAAAATTATTGCTATAAAAGTTATAATTAAGGCCTACAGAGTTGTTATTTCTGAAATTTTCCCTATTTTAATTACGGGTCCGATCGAATTTTTAATTTTGGTTGTGAAATTAAAGATGATGTGGATGGTGATGTGGCATGGTCACGTGGCCTTTTTTACCTAGGTGGCATGCTTGGTGAAATTCTGTTAGAGGAAAGAGCATTTTTTAGTCAAATATTTAACGAAGGAATATTTTTTAGCCAAAAAATTAATGAGGGGTATTTTTAATTCATTTTAGATAGTTCAGAGGTATTTTTAATCCTTTTTTGTTTAAGAAATAAAACATATCCGAATTTAATTCGTCTCTGTAAAAAAGAAAAATAAAAAAAAATACACAAACAAATATACCACTCCCTTAATTTTGTTGGTCGAACTTTCTCAACGAGCAACAAAAAATTTGACCTACAGAACTGAAGGAAGGATATGTTTGTTTGTGTTTTTTTGTTGTGGGTCAGGTCAAAATCCCTTCCTCAGTTCTATTGGTCGAACAGAAAATTCAACCAACAGAATTGAGGGAGGGGTATGTTTGTTAGTATCTTTTTTGTGGGTTGGGTCGAAACCCCTCCCTCAGTTCTGTTGATCGAACAAAAAATTCGACCAATAGAACTGCGGGAGGGGTATGTTTTTCTGTGTCTTTTTTGTTGGTCCGATCAAAACTCCTCCTTTAATTTTGCTTGTCGGTTTTTTTCAACGAGTAATAGAACTGAAGGAGGGGTACGTTTGTCTGTGTCTTTTTTTGTGTGTCAAGTCGGAACCCCTCCTCAATTCTGTTCGTCAAATTTTTCTAATGAGCAACAGAAAATTTGACCAACACAGAACTGAGGAAAGGGTATGTTTATTCGTGTCCTTTTTTATGGGTTGGGTCGGAACTCTCCCTTAGTTCTATTGGTCGAATTTTTTCAACGAGCAACAGAAAATTTGACCAACAGAACTGAGAATGAGTATTTATCCATGTCTTTTCTGAGGTAAGGTCGGATGTGACGACTTAGATGAGGGTGTGTTTTATTTTTAAAAAATAAAGTATTTAACGTTGATTTAGGCTTTTTTGTTAAACGGTACAAATTAAGAGTTTCTCAACACTGATGTAAATGTGGCCATAAAGTATGACATCAAGGGTAAATTTGACCTCAAAGTATGACGAAGGGTATATTTAGTTAATTTTTCAAAGTGGAGGAGTAAATTTGACCCTTTATTCTTTTATTTAGTAAGTGTTTGACCATGAATATTATTCACAATATTTCAGAATACGTTTTTACTTTATTCTGAAAGTACTTGTTTGACCATAAATATTTCAAAATACGTTTTCGCTTTATCCTGGAATGCTTGTTTGGCCATAAATATTTTGGAATACGTTTTCACAATGCTTGAATTTTTAAAGAACATTCAAGAGGTGTTTTCACCATTTTTGGATTCACTTTTTGCACTTTTTAATTTATTCTTTTGCAAAAAAAAAAAATGAAATTTTTTATTTTCATAAAACTTTAATTTTTTATATTTATTTTCACTTTTTATATTTTTTAACTTCAAAAATACCTCATTTTCAAAATACTATAGCCCAATACAATTTCAATGATTTTTTTTCAAAAAACAATTGATGATCAAACGGATTCTGAGTTGCAAAAACTCTCACATTTTGCAAGTTTCATGCCTCAATAAACAAACTTCAATAGTGAATTGGCGTACATGCTCTTGTTATTGATTTTAAACAAATATTTGACTACCTCTTTTAGTACGTTTTGATACAAAAGGAGTGATAACTTAAATAGTTAAAAAAAATTTGAATTGTTAAAATATGAAACTTTCAAAGTGACAGTTTAGATGTTTATTTGATAATAACTTTTCTAATTTTTTTTTTTTTTTAAATGTATATATAGATCTTAAGGAAACTTGTCAACCCTTAGTAGTTGAATAAAAATATTGTCATCCTAATAAAATTGGTCTAAATATGTCCTTATTTATTAAGGGCGGAAGCACTTTAATAGATTGATATTTTTTTAATAAGGTGAAATAGTCAAATTTATCTTTGAACTATGCCGAATAACCTGAGAGCTAATTATGTAGCTCGACAGATCCAAAATTGAAAAAAGTGTTAGAAGTTAATTATGTATCTTTACAAAGAAAAAAATATACCTTCGTTAGATATACCGGAAGCTAATTATGTATCTCGACAGACCTAAAATCGAAATTTCAGTAATTATGAAAAATATCAAAAATTTCATAAGTACCAAGTTATCGGAATTTATGATATTTATCACAACTTAGCGATAAGCATTCGATGCATGACTCTTGTTTAGCCCTTGATACATATTATTTAGCCTATTTTGAATACTTTAAGTTGTCCAATGGCCCTAACCAATAGTCAGTTTCAGTTCGGTTAAGCTTATGAAATTAGCTTATTTTGAAAAGTTTTTTTTTTTTTTTTTTCCAAAAATGTTATTTAAAAATTTACTCTTGGTAAGAAGTGTAGTTTTGTGTTTGGCCAAACGATACATCCTATCTTTTACATAAGTATTTTTTTATGGGTTATTTTTTTCCTATTAAATTGTAAATATGCACATATTGTCCCCTCTCTAAATAAAACACAGAAAAGAAGGTAGAATCTTTCTAGGGGATTTGGGCCACAGGTAACAAAAGAGTTTTAAAATGAGATGTAGGTGACACAAGTCTTAATAATTGAGTAGAGGTGACAATTACTTAATTATGGTTTAAGAAAGTTTTGAAAATTTCAAAATAACCCACAAGTTTTTAAATTTATACTTTGATCCAAATGTTAGTTAATATATAACGGGGAACGAAGGGAAAAAAGGCGCCTTTTTTTCTCTCCTCATTCGTTGTTATTTTTCTCTCTCTTCGCGATATTTATTGTTCATTGTTGTTGTTGCTTTTTTCATCATCTTCTGATTCATTATCATCATCTTCTAATTCATTATCTTCATCTTATACTTCATTATCATCTTCATATTCTTCTTGTTAACCATTGTTGTTGTTGTTACCACAACTGCTGCTCTTTGACTAAATTCTTATGTCAAATTTTATTTCATAAATCACTTTCAACTTTGGAATTTACTTGAGAGGAGACTTTGGTAAGTCAGATTATGCTCTTTAGTTGAATCTGGGTAACTGTTAGTGTATTGTTTTTTCAACAATAGCTTGCACGCGAACATGAATGCAATACAAGAGCAATCTGTTTAAACAGATCCATTATCTGCGGCAACAGATAAATGTTCTGTTGTAACAGTAGACTCATGTTGGATTCATGTTTAAGGGTTCTAGGTGCCCGTAATAAGAATCGAATAGATGGAAATTCTGTTGCACCAGATTAGTAATCTGTTTTAACAGAAATAATTTATTTCATCAGATTACTAATATGTTTCGAACAATAAAATACAACTCCTGTCACACACAAAACCTAACAGATAACTCATATGTTCTTGCTATTGATACTGGAATCAAACTATTACTTAATTGTAGACATATCATTCATTAAGAAATAGAAATAGACAGCACGGAAATTAAATAAGAAATAAAAAGTCAAGTGCATCAAACATAATTTTTTATAAAACAAACAAAAAAAATATATAGATAAAAGAAAAAAAATCTGAATTATTATTATAATCATTATTAACATCATTATTATTTGTATGGCCAGCCAGCCAATCTTCAACGGGCAGTAGCAGCGCCCTCCGCAGCCTGCGAATCTCCCGCAGCATCCTTACTCTGACGGAGGCCAACTCTCAATGCAGGCATGAACCTCCTTCTGCAGTTTCCTCATGACGTCTCGTAAAATAGTGACATCACACACAGGATCAGCCATATCTAAAAAATGCATAAGTTGACAAAACACACACGTAAAAATAAAAGTAAAGAAAAGAAAGAATTCGAATGTAATGTAATACAACGTATATTTACACAAAAATCAAGCAAAAAACTTACCAGAGACAGGAAAAAGCTATCAAGTTCTTGAAGAGAAAGTAGTTGAAGGTGTAACAAGAACAAGGAATAAATAGTGTGTAGTAGAACGAACGATTGAGTAAGGAGAGACCTATTTATAGAGGATTGAACTTGAATGAGTTAGGCAAAAAATCGCAACTGTTCACCTCCATTTATTAATGACATTCTTGATTACTGTGAAAAGTTATGACTTAATTAAATTAATCAATATTATGATAAGTCATGACTTTTCAGCTTTATTATTATTAATAATTAGTTCTTTTCAGGAACCGGTTTTTTACACTGAGTTGGACAACAGATAATATATCTGTTGCCTCAGATAAATCATTTGTTACAACAGATATATCATCATTTGCAACAAATAGATAACCTATTGCATCAGATAATATATCTGTTACAACATATAATATATATATATTTTTTAAAAAAATAAATTATCTTCATGACATTCAAATTTTCTGACTTTTTAATTATAAAGTAGATTTAAAGGCACAACTGTTCACCTCCATTTATTAATGACATTCTTGATTACTGTAAGAAGTTATGACTTAATTAAATTAAAAAATATTGTGATAAGTCATGACTTTTCAGATTTATTATTATTAAAATAATTAATTCTTTACAGGAATCGTTTTTTATTTACACTGAGTTGGACAACAGATTATATATTTGTTGCATCAGAAAAATCATCTGTTACAACAGATATATCATCCGTTGCAAGAAATAGATAACCTGTTGCATCAAATAATATATCTGATGCAACATATAATATATATATTTTTTAAAAAAAATAAATTATCTTCATGACATCCAAATTTTTTGACTTTTTAATTATATAAATTAATAAAGCAGATTTAAAGGCACAACTGTTCACCTCCATTTATTAATGACATTCTTGATTACTGTAAAAAGTTATGACTTAATTAAATTAAGTAATATTGTGATAAGTCATGACTTTTCAGCTTGAAGCTTTATAATTATTAAAATAATTAGTTCTTTCCAGCAACCGTTTTTTTTACACTGAGTTGGACAACATATTATATATATCTATTGCATCAGTTAAATTATCTGTTACAACAGATATATCATCCGTTGCAACAAATAGTTAACCCATTGCATCAGATAATATATCTGTTGCAACATATAATATATATATCTTTTAAAAAATTAAATTATCTTCATGACATCCAAATTTTCTGACTTTTTAATTATATAAATTAATAAAGAAGATTTAAAAACAAGAATATTTCTGGTGAATGTTTTACGGTTTAAACTGTGTTTATCATTTATTTTCTTATTCTTTTCTGTGAAAAGAAATGACTTAATTAAATCAAGTTGGTGGTGAGTTTTTTATTATTGTGACAAGTCATGACTTTTTAGCTTATTAAATTTAAATAACCTTTTTCTAAATTTAAAAATCGAATACACCTGGTTTTCAATAACCGTTCCGTTTCTTTAATAACCATTTTTATTAATTGAGTTATGGCAATAGATTGTATATCCGTTGCATCAGATAACCCATCTCTTTCAACAGATATACCATCTATTGCTATGAATCGACCATCTGTTTAATGAGCTTTTTTTATTTCTTCTAACTGATTCATCAGTCGCAACAAATGAGGAATTTGATGCATCAGAAGCGTTTTTTGTTTTTGTTTGTTGAATGTGTTTAGACAAAAGTCATAGTCACGACTATTTATTAACTTTTTTCTTAAAAATCATATCATCATATATCTTAATTAAATTAATCCAATTTTATGACTTTTTTAAAATTAAATAATCTTTCTTTTATGATTATAATATCATTTAGTTCCTTATTATTTACTAAGGAACAATATTTAGGAGAATTTCTCTTTCTCATTATGACTGTATCCCTAACTCCAACCGCCGACATGTTGGGTATAGGGAATAAATAGTATGATAATTAAATATTGAATAAGAATTAAAAATTCAAAATTGACCAAACCAAACCAAGCCAAACATATACATGGATTTTTTTGAATCCCTTATAGGTAGATCGGATATAAAAAAGGGAAATACATACGCTAAAAGAAAGAAAAAACATAACCTAATTATTATTATTATTATTATTATTATTAGTAGTACTATTATTATTGTCAACCTGACAATTTTCATCCGGCAGCAGCTGGGCCCTCCTCAGCCTTGCTCCCAAGTCGGCCAAATCCCTCTTGAGTTTATTAAACTGTCTTTGAAGTTCCTGCAAGGACTCGATATGAACCTTCTTGTACGAATCTGGATCTGACATATTAGTATTGTAAGTATAGTAGAATGAACGAGAGTGAGTGAGGAGTGAGGAGTGAGAGTGAGAGTGAGAGGAGGCCGGAGGGACCTATTTATAAAATCATTGAATTAGAAGGGACTGGACTTAGTCAAACAAAAAGTCACGACTATTCATATCCCTTAAAAGGAAAAATTACACAAATCTCATATTTAAGACACCATATTACACAATATCCTTTGATGTTTTAAAAAATTACATAAAATTCGGGATTCATATTTACTAGTGATACATATGTTATATGTATCACTACTGTATGTATATGTATATACTAGTGATACATATACATATGTATCACTAGTCCATATGTATCATTGCTTAACATATGTATCACAATTTGAAATTCCGGGATAAGATGCAATTAGCAAACTATCCGGGATTTTATGTAATATTGCTGAAACTATTCAGGATTTATGTGTTACTTAAACAAAACTAGTGACTTTATTAATATGTAAATTAAAAAATGGATCTAAATACAACATTTTTTTTGTATTTCCAAAAAAGACAAATTAGTAATCTGTTGCAAAATATATTCCACCTGTCAGATAACTTACAATATATGGAGAATCTGTTGCAACAGATGGATATATCAGTTTGCTTTTCCATCAGCTGTGGCGTCTGTTGCACTTTCTAGTCATCTGTTTATTCAATTTCATAGAGAGTAATCGATTTTTCTGAACACTTCTTGGCCAAACTCAATTTTTGCCCTTGGATTGCTTCTCTTTTTTTTCTTTGCATCCTTCAACCTGGCCTCCAAATTCAATTTTTTCCCTTAACCAAACTAAACTTTTGCTATTGGATTGAGGGGAAAAATTGAATTTGGAGGCCAGGTTAAAGGATGCAAATAAAAAAAAGAAGCAATCCAAGAGCAAAAATTAAGTTTGGCCAAGAAGTGTTTAGATAAATCTATTGCTCTCGATGAAATTGAATAAACAGATGACTAGTAAGTTGCAAAAGATGCCACAGCTGATGGAAAATCAAACTGATATATCCATCTTTTGCAACAGATTGTCCATATGTTGTAAGTTATCCGACAGGTGGAATATATTTTGCATCAAATTACCAATCTGTCTCTTTCCGAAATACAACAAAAAGATAAAATGTTGTATTTAGATTCATTTTTTTTAATTTACATATTAATAAAGTCACCAATTTTATTTAATTAAGGGATATGAGCAGTCATAGTTATGCCTTTTTGTTTGACTAAGTTAAGTTACCACCACTTTCAATTCAATCATTTTGTCATTGTGGTCGTTAAGCTCAGTATAGAGCTCTTGATCTTTTGTGAGTTTGTCAACGAGGGCCACTCACTCACTTTCTTTCTTTCTTGGCGGCTTTGTTATAATTCTCATCTTGGTCCTTCTTATCTCTAAGAAAGGTCAAGGAGAAGTATGGAAGGTTCTCTTTGAGTTTTTCCAACGAAAATGCTCTCTCGACTGATAAATCCTATGCTGCAGCAATATGGATAGTGCAACACTCAATGTAGAATAGTTTTTTGGTAGAAGCAAGTTTTAAGAAGACATAATCAGTAATCTATCGATATCAGATTTCGCTGTGTCAAGCAGTTCTGTTGATATCTTGTCTTCTACGAAGAAGATTGATCAGTAGAAAAACCAAGTGATTGAGATCGTTTAATCTATTGACTAAGCAGTTTGGTGGTTCAATAACATCAGATGTCTTGTTTCCGGTATTATCTAATGATGGGGAGATTCTGCCTTCCTCACCATCCTGAAAAGAAAAAGCACTCAAAATTAGATGGAGTATCTCTACATAACGAAACAAGATGAACTAAATCTAGCATTCAGTTTTTCCTTTCTATTTCCCTCCCTTGTTTATCTTCTCACCTTTGTCAGATCCAAATTTTTTCTTTTTTCGAATACTTGATAATGCCTTGGAAATTTCTTTCTTTCTCCACTTAGCCTTAAACTCTAATAGAGTGAAAGAAACTGAAATCCTCTTTGATCGAATGAAACTACTGTTAGATATCAATTCCTTTACATCAGCAGTTAATGCATTAACAGTATTAATCACACCATCTTGTTTTGTCTTGCACTCTTCAAATCTGCATACACAAGAAAAGCAAGGAAGGGAAAGATTAATCATTCTTCTACCATATAGAGGACAACATATCCATCATGCAAAAGTCTACACCGTCGCCAGAAATTAGCAACATCCGACATTAAATCTTAACAAGGTATCAGAACCATATTCATGGTCCCTCAGCCTTATCAGTTCGGACCTACCAAACTCAACTGTGAAATTGCAAATATCTTATTTGAATGATCTATAACTAATCGGTAAAAGCAACATTCACAAAATCAGTGTACTCTATGTGTGTTTCCATGATGATATTATCAGTAATACATACCTCCCACATATGAAGTGGTTCCATCTGCATGCAGCTTATTCCTTCGAACCTATCTTTACTGCAGCCTCTTGTGATGGTCAGGCAAAGGTTGATCAACTTTCAGTTCCTTTTATATCTACAAAGAAGAAGGAAAAAATTTATTTCACAGAAAGAAAATTATCCTTCTGTTGCAACAGATGTAGAGTATGTTGCGTCAGATGTAGAGTCTGTTGTATAAGATGTGGAGTTTGATGCAACAGATATGGAGTTTGTTGGAATACATAGCAGCCTTGCTGGTGGTTTGATTTGTTCCATCAGTTGCTCCGTCTGTTGCAACATCAACAACAACATAAACTATAAACAACAAATAAAAAACATCAACAACAAAGAAAACAACAACATTTGTTCCAACAACAAAGAAGCATACATCCTATGTTCCAAAACCATCAACAATAAGGGACTGACCCACATGGAGTCCTCCGGGTGCGCGAGCACAGACTGAACTCGTATTGAACTTTATTTATGTATATGGAAATAAAGAAAAAAACCTATATAATCTAATCAGTGAGCACCCATAGTAAGAGTTGTTTGGTTAGCCTAGCTGTTGTTTATGGATGCTTAAGGCTATTTATTTCTTTTGGTCTTTAGTTTAATTCCCACTCAGCACATATTTTTTTAATTTTGGTAACCAACTCTTCTCTTCTTATTCACTTTAAACTTTCTTTTATTCCCCCCCCCCCCTTATTTCCTGTGTTGATTGTTCGGACTCCACTATTTTTAAGCAAAGAAGCACCCACCGTCTAAAAAACCTGAATCCTCCACTGTCAAAAGCACCACACCACAAGTTCCAACAACGCAAACTCCACCAACAACATCAATAGCAGCATCAACAACAAAGAAACAAAGAAAATACATAAAAAAATGATACTGCCAACAAGGCTTTTAAACTTCTCCCAACAGATGACTTTTTTTGCTTCTTATAATAAAAATTCTCGGTTCGCTTATTCAATAATTAAAAGTTTCTTCAAATCTTTTAAATAAATATGACATGGGAAAATGGTAATTAAATAAAAAAAAGATGTAAATAACTTGCAAGAAGAAGACGAGAATGAAAGAGCAATAGTGAATCATATCATACCTTAATATCAAAAGGGGGTCAAAACAGCAATTTCAGTCAAGGAATCTAAGATATAGATATCGATAGGTTTAGATCCAAACGAAAATTTATGAGAAAGAGGAGAGAAAAAAAGGTTGTGATAACCCTAAAAAGGATAGAAAAAAAAAGATAAGAGAATTAGGGCTGAAGGAGAGGAGAGGAGAGATGAGATAATTCTAATTTCTAGATGTACTACCCTTAATATTAAATAACTAAAAAAAGTGTATTTATTCAAATTTATATTTTCAAAGCATAATTAATAAGGCTAATTTGGTATAGTAAAATAAACCCCTAATTAATATTTTCTTAATGGGAGTTCCAAGTCAATATGAAATGGAAGAAGTTTTAGGGATTTCAATATTCATTAATTAATATTCACTAATAATTTGAGGGGCACGAGGAAGAAAATGGGTGACATTGAAAAGACAGGACAAGACTACTCAATGAGATTTTTGAGTTATCCAAGAAACATTTTTTACCGCCTTTAGTAGTACTACTACTTTATCTACTCGGACAGTAGCTTGCTTTAAAATTAAAAGAAAAAAAAAGATTTTTAAACGGATATGTCATCTGTTGCAACAGATTTAAATATCTGTTTGAGAAATCCCAACAGCTCAATCATCTATGACAACAGATGGAAATGTCATTTGATAACTAAATCAGAAACGTCATCTGTTACAACAGATATCAATGTTTATTTGAAAATTTTTAACAACTCAGTCATCCGTCATAACAGATGCAAATGTCTATTTGATCATTAAATAAGAAATGTCATATGTTGCAACATATATTGTTATCTATTTGAAATTCTCCAATAGCCCAGTTGTTTGTTATAATAGATTTCATTGTAATTGATTCAAGAAAAACTAGGGATGAAAAAATGAATTCCTTATTAACTTAATGTTATGATTAATAATAGTACCAACATCGATCTAGGTGGAACGAAGGATGAATGAATAAGCTCACAGGGTCAGCTATAAATCCAATTGAGTCATTTGGATGGTGTTAGTATTGCGTTCATCCTGACCCGAGTCATCGATCGATCACTCTGAGTTGAAATGTGTTCTCATTAACTTAATGTTAAGATTAATAATAGTACCTACATTGATCTAGGTGGAATTAGGGATGGATGAATGAGCTCAAAGGGTCAACTACACCTTCAATTGAGTTTGCATGATGAGACGGTATTGCATTCCTCCCGACAAGAGTTACCGATCGATCACTCTGAGATAAACCAATTCTTACTACCTCGTATGTTCAACTAATACCTTAATTGAATAATCTGGGACTAGGGGTGAGTTCTCATAGGGTCAACTACAACTTTAATTGAGTTTTTTGGCAAATGCATGATGAGACGGGACTGTGTTCCTCCCGACAAGAGTCATCAATCAATCACTCTGAGCCGAACCGATTCTTACTACCTCATATGTTCAACTAATACCTTAATTGATTAATCTAGGACTAGGGGTGAGTTCTCATAATGTCAACTACAATAGATGACAACGTCTATTTGATAATTCACAACAGATGGGTAATATGTAGCAACAGATGACTTAATTTGTTTGATAGTTTACAACAAATTCATGATCTGTCGCAACAAATGACTTAATCTATTTGATATTTTACAATAGATGGGTAATATGTTGCAACAGATTACATAATCTGTTTGATTTAATCCAACAGAAAAGATATCTGTTGCAATAGGTTAAACATTTATTTATATATAATTCAATTGAGTTCATATGTTAGACTAATACCTTAATTGAATATGAGTTCTGATAGGATCAACTACAACTTCAATTTAGTCTTTTGGCAATTGCATGATGAGACAGTATTGGGTTCCTCCCGACAAGAGTCGTCGATCGATCACTCTGAGTAGAACCGATTCTTACTACCTCATATGTTCAACTAATACCTTAATTGATTAATATAGGACTAGGGGTGAGTTCTCATAATGTCAACTACAATAGATAACAGCGCCTATTTGATAATTTACAACTGATGGGTAATCTGTCGCAACAGATGACTTAATCTATTTGATAGCTTACAACATATTCGTGATCTGTCACAACAAATGACTTAATCTATTTGATAGTTTACAACAGATGGATAATATATTGCAACAGATTCCAGAGTCTGTTTGATTTGATCCAACAGAAAAGACATCTGTTGCAATAGGTTGAACATTTGTTTATATATAATTCAATTGAGTTCATATGTTAGACTAATACCTTAATTGAATATGAGTTCTCATAGGGTCAACTACAAATTCAATTTAGTCTTTTGGCAATAGCATGATGAGATGGTACTGCGTTTCTCCCGATCAGAGTCGGCAATCGATCACTTTGAGCCAAACCAATTCTTACTACCTCATATGTTAGACTAATACCTTAATTGATTAATATAGGAATACGGTACTAATACCTTAATTGAATAGTCTAGGACTAGGGATGAGTTCTTATGGAGCCAACTACAACTTCAATTGAGTTTTTTGGCAATTGCATAATGAGACGGTACTGCGTTCCTCCCGATAGAGTCGTCGATCGATCACTCTGAGCCAAACTGATTCTTACTACCTCATATGTTAGACTAATACCTTAATTGATTAATCTAGGACTAGGATACTAATACCTTATTGACTAATCTAGGACTAGGGGTGAGTTCTCATAGGGTAAACTATCGATTAATCTAGGACTAGGGATGAGTTCTCATAGGGTCAGCCACAACAGTTGCAGCCCCTATTTGATAATTTACAACATATGGGTAACCTATTTCGACATATGACAATCCATTTAATAATTTACAACAGATGGGTAATCTGTCGCAACAGATGACTTAATCTGTTTGATACTAATTTATATCAGATTCGTAATCTATTGTTACCTAATCTAATTGATAATTTACAACAGATGAGAAATCTGATGCAACATGTTGAACATTTGTTTTTTACAATTTCAATTGAGTTCATTTGTTAGACTAATAGTACCTAAATTGATTAATCTAGGACCAGGGGTGAGTTTTCATAGGGTCACCTCCTAGAGTACTCGATCAACTACAACTTCAATTGTTTTTATACAATTTCAATTAAATTACCCTTTTGGCAATTGGATGATGAGAGGGTTAAAAATTATGCATATATTTTATGATTTTAAAAATAATTAAGATCAATTTGGACCAAATTAACATTTCAAAACTATTTGTCATTCTTTTTCAAAATACAAATCAACCCATACAAAATGTTTTATCATTTCAAATCTCGAGGTCTCGCTTTTTTTTCTCTCATTCTTACTCACTCAACAATACAGTACATACAACAACTACTCAACAAATTTGTTCAACCCTCCATAACAGATCACTTTTCTTCTTATTTTCGACCACATAGGTGTTAGTTTCGACTTCATTCTTGCCTGTATCAGTCGTTTTCTTTGTCTTCGTAGGCAACAAAGTTTGAGAAGAGCTCTATATTTGTTATTTGTTTTCTAAAAAATAAGGACTTTTAAGTTAATGATGAAAAATAAAACTTTTAGTTGTATTATCTTTGAGAATGGGTTTACAATTTTGTGTTTTGATGGTAAAATCGTAGGAAGAATGAAGAAATCCCTAGTTTCTGTCGCAGTGTTTTGTTGACTGTCGTGTCGTGGTATTGTTGGATGGTGTTTGTGGTGTTGGTGGTGGTGGTAGTGGTGTTTGTGGTCGTCGTGGTGGCATTGGTTGGTGGTGTTTATGATGGCTGTCGGTGGTGTCGGTATTCGTGGTATTTATTTGTTTATTGGCATTGGTTGGTGGTGTCTGTGGTGGTGGCTGTTGGTGTGTCGGTATTCGTGGTATTTGTAATGTATTTTTTAAAATCTATGCATACATCAATTGTAATGTATTTTTATTTTTCTTTGTCTGTAGGTAAAACATGTCTCCCAAAAGAAAAGAAAGTGAAAGTGGATCAACGTCTGACCACTCAAAAAAAAAAAACTACAGTACAGAGGGATTTGGAGGAGCTTCCTGAACAATCTTAGTTAGGAAAAAGTAAAGTTGAGGAGAGATATGAAAACAACATTTAGGGAGGTAGACAAAGGTCCGTAGATGGTGATGAAAAAAATAAAAGTGAGAAAGAGAAAGAATTAGAGAGTGAGAAAGAGAAAGAGGATAATCATTAACATGATGATAATGGATCACCGAGCAAAGAGCAACACCAATATTAAGGAGGTTGATCTCTTTAACCTTCTGGATGATGCAGTACGTCTTCTTCAAGTAAAATAATTCTACCCAAAGATAAGAAAGATATTGAACAGATGTTATATCTGGTGCAATAGATGTTATATCTAATGCACCAGATGGGACATCTATTACGACAGGGTATATCTTGCATCAGATTACCTATCTGTTGCTTTGGTTCTCTGAACCCGACTTCTAAAAGATTAACCATCTACTGCAAATTATGCAACAGATATTTAATCTGATAACATATTATTCATCTGTTGCAAGGTACAGATCATCTGTTGCATAAAAGATTACTCATTTTGTGCAGCTATTGCAACAGATGATTGATATTTTGTATCAGATTATCTATGTGTTGCTCTGTTTCTTTGAACCAGACTCAAACGAATTTCAACCGTATACTGCAAACTATGCAACAGATGGGTGATGACTTCTTATATTACTCTAGGTCATGTTAATACTATTGCAGACCCAACGGTAGAGTTAATAAAGAAGGAATTAGCTGGAGCAACAGCCATAAGAAGAGCAGTTAGGCAAGGTCATCCTAATGTTGAGGCTCTTCATAACCAACCTTTTACTAAGGCAGATCCGGGTGCTTCTTCTGGTGGAGTTGTTGGTGTTGGTGGCAGGCATGCTGATGCTTCTACCACTCGTGATGATGAGTATGTTGATGCTCAACAAAGAATAAATATATTTGAAAACACCCTTTTTTGCCCCTACACAGGTCCCTCTCACCCCTCTACACCCTCGTGTTCTTATTGCGACTGCGATGAGTGCAAAGGCAGATAGGATAAACTCTTTGAAAAAATAGAGGTTATCTCTAAAGTTATCGAGGAATTCAAATCCAAAAGGTATGTCATACAATCCAAGAAGGTGAGGGAGCCACACACTCCTACAACGTTGGTTAGGAGAAAGAAAAGAGTAATTAGAGACGTACTCTCTGCTCGAAAATCAAAAGAAATTACAATTCCTCCCTCTTCAAAAGCTGTTGAAGTTCAGGGGCCAGTTAAGAAGGTGGACATATACGCGGAACTTGGCGCTGAAGAGAAGAGGGATCAACGACAGGCCAAGAATGCCAAGCCAGGAGCACCAGATTATCCCTTTCCCCCCAAGACTTCCAGACTATGACTGATATGCGTATGTCATATGAGGACAAGGCAAGTTTAGTTTTCCTAACCTAGCCCTTCTAATCTACCCCATGAATAAGAAGCTACGCAACAGATTTCACATCTGTTGCAACAGATAGGTATACTGGTGCAACTGGTAGTGGTTCTGTTGTAACTTATTATCCATCTGTTGCATAAGTTGCGTTGGATTTTTGATTCAGAGAACCCTATGCAACAGATGGACCATCCGTTTCATCTTTACAATTACTAACCTATTTAAAAATTGACTTCTTATCTCACAGCTTGTTGACATAATTCTCTACCTCATGAGAAAAAGGCAATTAACGTACCGAGAAGTTTATGACACTGCCGATAGGATAATGGACCTCGACTTCTGCAAGAAGCTCAAGGATAGGTACGATCAACTCAATGGAGAGGTGTCAGCCCTTGGCGTGGGACTTGATTTCCTAGTTCCTACATTGGTCTTGGATGAAGAATAAATATTAAGATATGTTAGAGGGGACATGCCAAATCCACATGGCAAGAGCTGGACCGAGGCAAAAAGGATTCTTGCAGTCATTAGCGTGAACGACATGCATTATCGGGATGTTGAGATACTACTTGAGGAGGGAAAGATCTATGTTTATGACTCCAACGTACCTCTCATCGATGATTTCGATCTTTTTCTCCTCGTGGATCCACTGATAGTGCTGTTGCCCATCTTGTTGAGGGAGAGTAAACTGATGAATCATTTGCCAAAGGAAGTGTTGATGAAGAAATCATGGGATTTTGAAGGTCGAAATAGTGGAATGATCCTTACAAAAGATGATTTCGCTAAAGGGAACGGCTCGCATGCTCTTGTACACATCGAATATTTGCTGACCGACACAGAAATGGCCGAGCCAACGACTTTTCTGTGCGACAACGCTGTGGCAAACCTGCAAGATATCTGGGCTTATGGGGTACTAACTGGACGCTTAAAGCCTATGTATATAGAAGAGCTTGTGAAATAGAAATTTTTAATTTCAAGTCACCCTTCACTTTATTACATGTACTTGTAGTGGCAATAATTTATTTTTTTATGAAAGCTGAGTTTTTTTATAAAGCAATAGATTAGATTGTAAATCTGTTGTAAAATATCTTTAATCCGTTCTGGCAGATAGTTTATCTGTTGCAATAGGTTGGTCAGCTGTTGCATTACGACGATGTTATTTCTATGAATAATCTAATAATCTAAGTCTACTCTATTGCAACAGTGGGAAGACCTATTTGATAATTTCTAACAGATGACCTAAATTTTACAACATATGCCTAAATCTTTTTTATATTTTCCAACAGTTACACTTGAATATCCATGTGCTCGACAACACCAAACCAGTAGCAAATATACACACCACCATAAAAATTTTAGCAATTAGGCTTGAATATCCATATGCCCAACAACACCAAACCAGTAGCAATAGCGGCAACAATGTAGTATCTTCTTGCTCGATTTTGTTTCTCTTCAGAAGCCTTGACTTTGTTCAACAAACCCCAGATTACACGATTTACTTGTGAAGGGTGTCGTTCCTCATACCAATCAAAGTAATCGTATCCACCCAATTTCTATAAAAAAGAAAACACAATTACAAAATAATTACAAGTCAATAATAAATCAATTAATTAAATAAAAAATATTACCTTTGAAATATTACAAGTAAAAAACCTACGACCCAGATTTTCTTGAGTCCAAGAAGTCTTTAATAGAGCTTCATGACCGCACTTACAATATCAAAAATCTTTATCATAAAAAATAGTGGAAGATGTGTTCGACATTGTCAAGCTCAGTTGGAAAAAAGGAAAGAAATATTTTGAATAGATAAAAGAAGATGACGATAAATAAGAAGATTTGGGAATTTAGGGTCAAATTTTAGGAGGAAGATGAATATATAAGACAATGCGGGAAAAAAAATGACCGTTGGGGGGCAAGTGATGGCAAGTCAGCGAAATGTGTCATACTGACATTGACACATTTAATGCCTATTTTATTTTATGTGTTTAAAATGAATATTGTCTACTTGATGCCTATCTTATTTTAGGTGTTTGAACTGAACACTGTCGATGGGTTGTGCCTTTTTTATTCAATTCAATTCACTTTTACCTTTTTACAAGTAGTCATAATTTTTTATGTCCAATGAAAGTTGAATTTTTATAATGCAACAGAT
>NC_061111.1:250404658-250445445 GCF_002878395.1 Capsicum annuum | reverse complement strand
AGTTGCAATTTTGCTTTTTTGGATGCTTGATAATGCCCTGGAAATCATTCTCCTTCTCCTCTTAGCCTTAATCTCTAATGGAGTGGATGAAAATAAAATCCTCTTTGATGGAATGAGACCCCTCTTAGATGTCAATTCCTTTACAGAAGCAGTTAATGCATTAATAGCATTAATCACTACATCATGTTTCGCCCTGCAGTCTTGACATTTGCATGCAGAACATTCGCTGGGAGAGGCAAAATTTGTATAATCAGTATGATCATACTCATAATGGTTTGCTTTAAATACTGTAAGAGGAGCATCATTAGCACCAACAGCAGCACCACTACCATCACCAACTGCTCCATCACCACTAAGACCATCAATAACAACAAGAAGCTCACCCTCCAAAATTATTTTTCTTGTAATGGTTGTTCCTCCAAACAATTCCATTTTTATTCTGTCGATGACCTTAGGGTCCGATAAAGTTTGCACAGACTGTAAAGTAAGAAAAAATGACATCTTCAACTATCGATTGGTTAAAACTAGCGACAGATGCGCAATCTAACATAATCATTACATATATTAGAATGATGATTAGATCATTCAAAAAAATCATTAATTAAAATAAAAAATTAATTATAATTATACTTACTACATACTTTGGAGGGATGAGAGATCAAGAAATTTTGTACTTTTATCAGTTTTAGCCGACAACCATCTCAAAATTCTTGGACAGAAAACTCCTTTCTGGTAGTTCACTTGTTGTCTCAAATAAGGAATGGCTTCGAACGACCAAGCCTATAAAATAATGCCAATAAATCAAAATCATTAGTGAGCAAAAAAAATGAATGATATCAAAATAGAAGAAAGAAACATTTACCATAAAAGCCCATGGGAAGCCATATAAGTTGACTGTCTTTGGCGCTAACGGAGTTAACAAATATTTGACAGTTATTTTGAAGCTTTCATACCCCCAAGGATAACTGTTAAACGCCTCAAGATCCTCAGAGAGCTTTATTAAATCGAGGCTTATGTTGTTGTTAACGCCTCTCGCCCAAAGAATATTATGTACAAACCAAACCAAGCATAATGACTGTTTGTGCTTCTTTAAAAGTCCTTTACCTTTCAACGCTTCTATCAAATTTTTTATTTTTGAAGCTTAGACCAACAATGGACACCAGGTCATCATGATCACACAACTTGCCTTTGCCTTTTTGGGTGTGCGGGGTGCTTTTTTGAGGTTAAAATAGGTATAACTTGAGAAGGAGGATAACATTTTAGTTCAGTAACTATGGCAAAATCCTTCCAACCTAAACAAACAGGCATGCCACAATAATTTATCTACACCTTATCCATCTTATCTTTGTTTTCATACATAAACCTACGCTTGAGAAGTTCATATACCATTTTCATTTGGAAACGAGCATTGTTGTCCTCCGGTAAATCAAGATATTTCCCAAAGACTCTGTCCCTGAAATAAGCATCCAATTTTTGTTCTTGAAGTATTTTTCTGAAGGCATCGAAAGATTTTCTCATAGCTGACTTAACCACGAAATCACCCATTAAATCTGCGGCACCATCGCACTGCATTCTCACAGGATAACGATCAATGCTGAAGGTTTTGACCAACTTTTTGTTGGAAGGGCTATTAGCATCTGCATCATCTCTTTTAAAATATTCCTCCTCTCCGTGTTCATCATATTCTGCTTGCGATTGAGATAACGCTTGTAAAGTAAGCTCATAGAGTGGTGGATATAGCCTAACTGCTTTACTTGTTCCTTTACTTGGACTTGATTCGGTTTCTGTTCTTTTGGGAACCATATTATCTAAAATTAACAGGAATATAAAATAATATATTATTATTGATTAATGCATCATTAAAAAGGGATAACAGTAAATCAAACAAGCAAAATAGTAAAATAATAGTTGCAACAGATTACCAATCTGTTGCACCAGGTAGTATATCTGTTACAGCATATAACCAAACTGTTGCAGCAGATAAGAAATCTGTTGCAACAATACAAAATATATCACTCATCTTTTAAGACAGATGAATGGTCTGTTCAACAGATCATACAACTATTATGACATCATCTGTTACAATATATGAGTAATCTGTTGGAATAGTTAAATAATTCGTAGCAATGGTTGAGTAATCTTTTGTGACAATACAAAATATATCACTCATTTATTGAGAAAGATAAATGGTTTGTGCAATAGATCACACATCTGTTGCAACATATGAGTGATCTGTCAAAGCAGTTAACTAACATGCAACAATAGCTGAGTAATCTGTTGTGACAATACAAAATATACCACTTATCTGGTGAGAAAGATGAATGGTCTGTGCAACAGGTCACACATCTATTGCAACACATGAGTGATCTATTGGAACAGTTATCAAGGGTCAATATTGTTTAGATTCCTTCCAACATAGGGTCCTCTATCGCGGCAGATGAATGATCAATTGGAAAAATCAAGTCTTGGACATTTCCTGTAGGAAGAGTTGATAGGATTTTATCCAAAAAGAGGTTCATCCGTTGCATCAAATTATTAATTTGATGGTTCTTCCATTGCACCAGATGGTTAATTAGTTGCATCAGATTTTTTATTCGATGCTTAATTTGTACAACATATGGTAAAGCTGTTGCATCAAATAGTTAATCTGTTGCATCAGATTATTAATCCGTTGCGTCAAAATTGTAATTTGATGGTTCCTTTGGTGCATCAGATGATTGATCTGTTACATCATATGATAAATCTGTTGCATCAGATGGTTAATATGTTGTACCAAATGGATAATCTGTCAGAGGAAACAAAAAATAGTAGCACGATTTTGTTTAACAAAAAACAACAATTTTACCATTTTTACCAAGAACAAGAACAAAACAAATCAATCCAAATTGTCGTTTTGTATTTACAAACACAAACAATAAAAATCAAACTTCAAAAAAATGCAACAAATAACAAAATATCATAATTCACTTCGAAAAGAGAAGAAATACCAAAAATTAGGGTTTTATTTAGACCGTATTTCAAATTAATGCAACAAATATTGAAATTGTTAACCAATACTATAAGATAAGTTGGTTCAAGTTCCTCGTTTTCTTCAAAATTAAAAAGGTCATAAATTTTTACCTGTAAAAGAAGAAAAGGAATGATGAAGAATTAGAAGTTGTTATGGTCGGAGAGCAAGGTTTTCACGTCGATTGAAGGTTTAAGTCGAAAAGAAACTCGAAGCCCAACTATTTGTAGTTGGATATTGAAGTTGTCGAGGATTGAAATAAGAAATTTGTAGAACAATTGGTTGGGAGAGAGTTGAGAGAAGTTGTCGAGAGAGGAATGAGAGAAAGGTTGATTGAATTGAAGAGGGTAACTCGAAGCCCAACTATTTATCATCGGAGGTAGAAGTCATCAGGGGTTGAAGGGAGAAATTTTGCAGAACTGGTAGTTGGGAGAGAGTTGAGAGAAACTATCGAGAGAGAGAAGAGAGTGGTTGATTTAGATTGAAGAGGGGTGTGGGTTGGGTTGGGTTGATTTGTATTTTTGAAAAGATTAGAAAGTTTTAAAAATATTAATCAAGTCCACAATTAACTTAATCAAGTTTCCTAATGATGTTTGACCTATCTGTTGGTCAATGTCACCAATCCTTCATTCAAAACTTAAAAAACACCTTTCCTTCGACTTTCTCATCTTTCTATTGATAGAGACTTCACGTCTGCACATATTATCTCCTTTTGCCCTTTCATTTTGTTCTTACGATAATTGGGCCAGAATCCATGTGATGGTTTGAAAGTCATTTCAAATATTCTTTGCATCCCCGTAAAAATAGATTGTTGTCATTGTGCCTTGGTCGTCCAAAGGGGCATGGACAACCTTAAAGTATTGTTCGATGTCCCAGAGGTCTTCTAGCCTTGGCATTTTGAATCCGTTGAATGGCTATGATTCCAGGATTCAATTCTGGAATCGTCAGATGAGATATTTGGTTCATGAACCGGAAACCTATCTCGGTCCATCACGCTTTGGACATTTTATGATTTTGTGGAATATATCAGATAGGAAGGCGCGACGCTTCTGAGACAGAGACTGTAACATGCCATTAATACATGTACCAGGTAACTACGTCCATAGAGGCACGCGGCTCAGACACAAGATTTTTCAAATTTGGCACATATTCTAAAGGTATTGAAAGCACTATAATGTGATTTAAGAAGCAGAATCCTTCAAGATTGTTGATTGATATTTATGATGAAAAATAAACATCTATCATGGATGACTAACTTTTTTATAATTGTGGTTTCCAGCTAGCTTGGGCGTACCTCGACTAATTTCACAAGGTACCTGCTATTGTACTTCCCTCCAGTAAAGATATCAAAAAACTCTGTCCATCAAAGCTTGGACATGTTCATTATGGACTAGTTATGCAATATGCTTCCCACAACACTATAGAGAAAAGTTCCTTACTGACTACTTCAAGTGGAATTTGGAAAAGAAAACTGCACTTTTTGATCATGTAAACTAAACTACAACATACAATATTTTGAGTAAAAGGGCAGCCCAATGCACTAAAGCTTCCACTATATAATACCCGTGCCTTTTTCCTGGCTTGAATTCATCTTAAGGATATTAGAACTTGCTTTGAAATACGAATCCACTTTTTGGTACACATTGTATTTTTAAGATTTTCACTTTCTATCACGTGGAAAATTCAATAAGCTTTCTATCGATATAAACTTCGCCTAAATCCGATAACCGATTAAGAAGTTATGACTATTTCAAGTTCCCATCGTAAAACAGCGCTATATTGGTCAGTGGCGCTCCGCGACACAAGTTAAAATGACAATTGTCCTTTTCCAGTATCTCAGCGTAATTTTCTCCACATCACGCCAAAGTTTTAGGTCGCAAAAGAAGGGGCAATGTGAGGGCTCCACATCGCACCATCCCTCAATTTCCCAATTGTCAAAATCCAATGACAGATGCGATAGCGCCGCGTCACGCCAGAGGTCCAATTCAGGAAAATTTTACTAAAATTAAATGACGCGTCCAGGGTTAAAAGGGTCAACTTCTCACCCCTATTTAAGCCCTTTAACACGTGATTTAGTCATTCTTCACCCAAATTATACTAGTTTCTCTCAAGTTTCTCTCACTAACAAGCTAGGGTTTCCATTGGGGATTCAAATCCAAGAAAGTTTCACCGTTAATCTTCACGAAATCATGAACTAAGGTATGTGTTGTTGTAACGCCCCGAAATCGGGTCCCAAGACGTCACACGGTGCTTAGGATCACAAGTGACCCCAAGCTAACCCTTCTACTGGCATAACTCATAAGCAACTGAACAAAAAGTATAAATCTATACAAATCTACAGAAAATAACTCTTTTCTGAATATGATAGATACAAAACTAAATTTACAAGATTACAACCAAAACTGAAAATGAATACATCAACTTCTACTGACTGTCTATGAAGCCTCTACTAGTACTGACTATAGGTAGCTGGGTCATGACTCCCGACTATCCCAACTCAATACGGCTGGATAAAGAAAATACAACACTTCTCGAACTGTATAACTAACTCAAGTCCTTGAATCAAAAGGACTCATCACCTGCTGACTGGATGCTGCGAACTGACTGGATCTGAAGATGTACACTATACCTTGTACCTACATTCCAAGAAAATGTAGCCCACATACGAATATGTGGGTCAGTACCATGGAAACGTACCGAGCATATAGGGGTGCAATCCATATATAAAATAATATCTTAATATCATCACAGTTTATAAAATTATGCATACTGATATTAATGACTCACTTAGCTCGAATTAAAATCATCATAATCATAAAAGAGTAAAATATATCAGGTGAAACATGTGAGTCATCATAATAAATCTCAATTCACTTCCATCTCGATTCCAAATCATCAAAGCAATCAATTCTCACAACAATTCTCTTTGGAATATATGTTCATTAAATCTTTCAAAAACAATGAATTTCTCAAACTCTGTCTTTCAAACAAATATGTTTTCATCTCAGATAGAAGAATAAGACTTTTCATATTAGATAGGAGAATACACACACACACTGGGAGCCTCTTACAACTGACATAAACCATGTGAGCTACATGGAGTCCAACATCCAACCCACGTTGGGGAGAGCTGTCCTATCCTTGCCATCGGAGTAGGACCTTAACCTTTGATTCACTAGTGATCACTATATCAAGCAACCTTAGGCTCATATCCTACGGGGGCACGTAGTTCTAGGGAAGTACCAATCACAGCTATACCTCCCACTTGATTTTCAGACTTAGCTCAGATCATTTCAAAAGAAAACCCACAACAGCATAATTCAGCAATTCATATCGGGAGCCGTCATGCTACCCTTTTTTCATAATAAAATCAACATGTGGATTTCTTTTCTCATTCGAGTTCAAAAATAACTCTTTCAAGACCAAAAGGTCAAATCATTCAAATATCAAGGTGTGTATAACACATTACTTCACCAAAGATCATAATCTCAAAGAGGGTTTAAATCTCATATATCAACATTGAGCAAAATACTTCAAGATTCATACTTTTTGTAGCAACCATATATAATTCATACAAAATCTAAAATTTTAACTTTAAACATGATATTATCATCAAAGTTCATGGAATTCAACTTCAAGGCATCAAAATATCATAGTTTCTTGAACAAAATATAATATAGAAGTTTCCATCTCAAATTCATAGTAAAGCATATAAATTCATGTATATTTGTAAACGTAAACATCAATTTGGGCACAAGAACGAAAGAAGGCTCTTGTTGAAAATCCCACATACCTTTATGGTAACGGATTCATTGAAAGATTGGACCTTCAAGGTTGATTGAAAGAATCCTTGTAGAGAACTTTGAATTCGGAGCTTAACTTCTTGGTTCTTGAGAGGTAAACTGAGATTTTGTTCTTGGGAAGAGAGGAAGGGTTTTGAATCGTAACTTGACTGATTTAGGACTAAGGGATTGTAATTATGTGTTTAAAAACCCCTTATCAATGATTTGGAGTGATTAGGGACGGTTTCGGGGTGTGAAATGACTTCAACACCCTTGATATAAGTCAAAATAGAGTGTTTTTGGCACTTGAAACTGATTAGGCGGCGCTCAAGTAATCGCACAAGCCAGGTTGGGCGGCGCCTAACCAATCGCATACCCTTACTGTCTCTCACAAAAATGGGCAAAACTCTTCGCTCGGGTATCGGATTTTTGCGAAATTGTCATCGTTGGAAACATAATTCAATTATATACAATTTGATAGGTCCTGGGATGAAAAATTCCATGTATATTAAGAGATATACACGTTTGAAGTTGACCCTTGTAGAATTGAATGTCAAACTTTGGATGAATGAATTGGTCTTAGCACAACTTTGTTCTAGGTCATTGCTATGAACATTTTTCACCTCTAAACTACTCCATAGACTAGGATAATGATCATTCAACTTGTATTCATGTGAGAATCACTTGGATTAGAGCTTAGACGCGCAGGAACGATGGTTAGAATTCTAGCATGGAAATACGGGGTATTACAGTTGTGTTCATTTATGGATTCCTTCCATCCATGAAGCTCAAGAACCTTGTTTTATATATAAATCATGGTATTTATGTTGTGGGTTATTTGTAATCATGCTGTTGACGTTGATTGATTTCAAAGTTGGAATCTTTGTGTGTTTATCATGATATTATGTTAATATGCAAGATAAAATCCATGAATTTAGTTGCTTATGATATGTAATTTGATGAATTCACTTATACCCTAAGTTGTGCATGCAAGGTGGTTGATAAAATACTTGAAAGAGTAGAAATCATGCTTTATAGCTCAAGACATAAACTAAATGTGACATGCTTGTCATCTTTCTATGTTTAAGTGGTTTCCATGCTATCATTGTGAAATGTGTATGTTGTCGGAATGCCCATGATATTAGAATATGAGATTATGATATGATTATCAGCATTCTCATCCATGTTAGATAGTATGAAAACCCTGTACTTCATGAAATCCATAACTTATTAAATTATGTGTTGTTGATGTGGGTCTTGTACTCGATAAAGTTATGCTTCGTCAGTTTCCTTCTATCGAGTCCTGGGGGTATAATACCCGAAATATTAGCTGTGTGCCTAGAGCCATGTCATGTTTTCACGATACTCTCAATCAAGCTATGATCCTTAGTAGACTTCAGACAGTCTTATGACTCAAGAAATCTCCATGATCTCATGAACTCAGTGAGTTATCAGATATCAGTAGTATTCCGTCAGTCAACAAAATCCAGTAGCTCAGTCCATGTTTAGTCAGTAAATCATGATCAGTGTCTATTCAGATGGGAGTAGAAATTAGCACCGAGTGAACCCAAGGATGGGAACTCACCTGTTATATGAGGGTGTGATTCTTAGAAGCAATCTTTGCATTTCAGAACTATGTAGCCAGCATAGGTTGAGACATCATAGCCTGCTATATGAGGGTAGATGAGGTAGCTTAACCTGTTATACGAGGGTTCCCACCGTTCTCACTAGACTTACCTGTTATATGAGGGTTACTCACATGTTGTCCTTACCAATGATGCGGTAATGACACCCTTCCAATTGGGGTTACAGATTGGACCCCAACTCAGCCATAATGGCATATTAGGGACATGCCGATTAGATATCTACTTTCCACAGTTTCAGTATCATTCTCAGTAAAATAACTCAGATAGTTCTTTAGATTTCACGACTGGCAGATACAGTCAACTCAGTTTAGTACAAAACTCATATAGTTCCATCAGATTCAGGACTGTCAGATACAGTCAACCCAGGACTGTCAGATATAGTCACTCATGTTATCAGTCATATCAGTTATCAGTATGTCATGTTATCAGTACTCAGGTTCAATTTTCATGTTGTCACGGTATCAGTGTCAGTTATTACGCCTCATGCATGTATTCTCACGCTCATGATAGTCAGTCAATTATTATTATTGTTCATGCATATGAACCCCATACATTTAGCCTACCTTACATGTATAGTACTACATTCAATCATACTGACGCATTCGCGCTATGGTGTCTTATACCTTAGGCTCAGAGACACAAGCTCCAAAGAAGCAGTAGATTTCAGTATCAGCAGTCAGAGCTAGGAGTGAGTCCTCATCTTTCAAGGACATGATTATCTTTCTATTATCTCATTGATTAGCTTATTAGTTGGAGTTAGTTGGGGAAATGTCCCATCAACTCCTCACTCAGACAGTCATGTTTAGATGCTTTCTAGACTATCATGTTTGAGACTTCAGTATTTTCAGTTCTGTTTTGGGTATTCTATCACCCTACACAGATGTTATATTATTCAGATTATGTTCTGTTTTGAACCTTATGGTCTTTCAGTTCATGTTTACGCATTATACAGTCTTTTATGCAGTATACAGGTACAAATATCAGTCATGGGTTAGCTTGTGGTCCTTCGGGGTCATGAGCATCGTGTAGCATTTCGGGTACTAGATTCGAAGCGTTACACGCTATATGAAATCTCCAGGAAAGAGCCCCACCACAAGGATTTATTGTACGCAGTCTTACCTTGCATTTCTGTCAGAAGTTGTTTTCAAGGCTTGAACCCATGACCTCCTAGTCACATGGCAACAACTTTACCTGTAAGACCCCGTAAAGTCCTAGTCTATTTCAGCCCCATATAGCATGCCAAAATATGTCCCAGACTAAGAAAATTTCAGCCAAGTGTTGACACTTAGCCTTATTTTTGGCCTAGATACTTCAATGATTTCATGTTCGATCTTTCCGGCCTTAGATTGTCGATTTTTAAATTGATTCATGATCAGGGTTATCTATAGCTCATTTCGAGTGAGTTTCAAAATTTTTAAACTTCGTTTGAGTTATGTTTTGATGACCAAAATAGCAAGCCAACACGATCAGGATGCGTCGCGTTGGCTATCGCATCGATAATCGTGTTGTCTCCATCGATGCGATGCGTCGCCTATCGCGTCATTAGGCATTTTTTAGCTCATTTAATCCCGAGTTTAGAGGGGTATTTTAATCTTTTCCCCTCACTTTAACACGGGATTTAGGTCTCAAAACAACATTATTGCCTCATCTATCACAATCCTCTCAAAATCAAAAGCATTCCCTTTCAAGAACAAACTCTAGCCCCTTTAACATTCAAGTTCAAATTACAAGAAATACTTCCATAACTTCTGAGAATTCGTCAATTAAGGTATGTTAAGTGTTTATCCATGGGCCCTTTTCACCCATGGAGTCCAAGAACCCAACTTTAAGTTTAAAGTCATGATTTTTACATGCTTCCTTGAATTTGCCTATAAATTTCCATGAATTTCAAGTTTATATCATGTTTCCAAGAAATTATTCTTGTTATTAAACCCCACATGTTTGAATAATGTTATTTGTTGATTTAAATCATAATTAGTGGTGTTAATGTTGAAATCATGCTATTACTACAAGCTTTAATCTATTCTCATGCTTAGCTTAAACTACGAATATCAAGTATTTGATGAAGTGCCTACAAGAATTAATTTTAGACAAATGCTTTCACATTATGTCCCCAAGTTTAATTACTATTTGCTATTATTGCTATCGAGTCCTGGGGTTATGAATACCCAAAAAACATAGCTGTTTACTTAGTCTCAGTATCTTCAGAATAGTTTTCAGATATGTTATGAGCATTATCAGTTTAGTCAATTATCATAATCAGTTAAACATAGAACAGTTCAGTATTCCGGGTCAGTTCAGTTGGAAGTAGGATTTAGCACCGAGTGAGTGCAGGGATGGCGGCTTCCCCATCAGTTAGATAGAGTTGTTAGTAGCAGCCCATGTATTCCAGAACTACGTAGCCAACATAGGATTTGAGGAGTCACCCATCAGTTCAGGCTTGACTACCTCCCAGGGGTCACCTGTCAGTTTAAGCTTGACACCCATAATCCTTCGGGACAGTAAATCATTGGATCCACACAGTCAGTGTTAGTACCCGTGGCACGGTACCGATACCCTTCTAACTGGAGTCACATGTTGGACCCCAACTTGCTCATATTGGGGCATGTCGGTTAGATGATAGCTTCCACAGTCTCGGTCTTGTAATCAGCTCGGTAATTCAGTTTCAGATTTCCTTGACAATAGCATACATTTATCAGTATTTCAGATTACAGATTATATTCAGAACATGTTTTATGCTTGGTCATACATTCTCAGTATTTACAGCTTTTATGCATCCTATAATCAATACTTCATGTTATTCATTCAGTCAGTTATTACTCATGCACATCAGCCTACCTCATTTAGCATACCAGTACATTCAAAGTACTGATCGTATACTCTTTTCTTGCGCTATGATGTATCATATCATAGGTTAGGACGCTCAGTTCCCAGATCGCACATAGACCTTCCAGATTATCAACCGTAGTAGTGGTGAGTCCTCATATTTCGGGGACAAGCTATATTTATTTTCATGTTTTTAGTTTAGTAGTTAGTTGGAGTTAGTTGAGGCCTGTCCCATCAACTCGTATTCAGTCAGTTTTAGAGGCTTTCGGACACTTTAGACAATCAGTTTATCTTTATTTTATCAGTTTCAGACAGATGTTTTTCCAGATTTATGATTTTCAGAAATGTTTCAGCAATTAAACCTTATGGCATATTCAGTTATTCCGCCTATGTTAGTGCTCACAGCAGGTACCAGCTCATGGGTTAGCTTGTGGTCCCTCGGGACTGTAAGCACCGTGTGGTGCCCAGGGTGTACTCTCGGACCGTTACATTATCAGTTACTCCAAAGCTCCTCTTCACATAATATCTCGAGTAAATACCAAAATCCTTGTAAACACTCCACTTCAACACATAATAACACCTACAAAAGTCACTCCAAGTCTCCAACTACTCCAAATTTATAAGCAAAATCACTATCTAAAAAGGCGGGCAATGGAAACTAGGCGTAAACTTTTTTTTTTTTAATCGTAATGATGATGTTTATATTTATAAGTTGTACTTTATACCAAGAAAAGGGAAAAAATGATAGAAATACTTTTTATGTGAATGAAACCTCTACAAGGCACAAATTTGATTTCGAGTCTTATCCATATCAAAATGAAATAAAAGTAACCAAGTAAAAAATCGAGCTTTTATTTATTTCTTTCCAATAAATCTAAAATCAACACCATACTTAGGTAGGTCTAATTAAGACCAACCAAAATGCAACTCACAATGATCATCAAGCATAAAACAAACTCTATCATCTTGTACACTCAATTCACAAACATTGTCACCACATCTACCTCCATCTCTCTTCAAATCAAAAAACCTAAATTTCCCATGCTTACTTGGGACATGCATTGTTATATCACACATAATTGTGTTTAATCCTCCAGGAACAGTTGCAATTCTAATATTGTAAACATCATTGAATCTCATTGAGTGAAATCCAACATTTTTGCCTCCTGATATGCAATTTGTATCCACTTGATGTGGAGTTTTATTGCAAAGATTAACTTGAAAATTATCTGCTAAACTCAATGAAATTGTAAGTAAAAGGCTAAGTATGAAGATTTGAGAAAGTGCAAAAGACATGATGAAATTTTTCTTAGCTGTACGTAACTAGGCGTAAACTCAAGATGTACTAAAAAGTTGTCTAGTTAACAAAAAAAAAAAAAACAAAGCCGGTACAGAGAACTTCAATTCTACATCATTCCGACAGCAAAGACAAAGCGCAGAAGTACATCAACGTTCACTAATTAAGATAAAAACATTTGTCGGTTCTTCTCGAGCATGAAGAGAGAAAATATTATTACAACTTCTATGTGAAAGTCATGACTTAACTGCCACTACTTCTCCATATTGTGTGCTTCTTAACATGTCAAATCGGTCGAGCAATAACAAGGAACAAAACATGGAACTAGTTCAAAGATGTATTAACAAAATTACTTGTTAAGAAAGCAATATAAAGCTGGTTGAGAAAGCTCAAGACATTTTCATACATTGAGTAACTTGTCATGGATCACAAAAGAGAAATCATATCATCGTCTATTTCTAACGCAATCATCTGAAAAAAGCGATCGGTTCATAGCTACTTACGACTAATAAATAGGCATTTGGAGGAGGGCAAATAAAAGCTTATGAGATTAAAAAGCTACCATTAGATGCCTTGAGAAACATCTCTTTTTCTCTGTGCCCTCCACGAATAATCTGGATGTCGTGCAGTTGTTTCAGTGTCGTGTTAGTCTGAGAGTCGTACATTATAAAAGATACGACGTGTGAGAATCAATGAAGTAATCCTCCATTATCGTGATGAATGTCAGGAAGATCAGGACTAATGGAAAACTTCAACCATCTTTTCTTCTCAATGCGCTTAAGACAAGGTTGCATAACCAATCCGACTGCAACAGCAGCAAGGCTTATAATCATGACTTTAACTGTGGAAAACGCCAGAACAACACCGACGAGTATGGTTGGAGGAATACACAACAAGATGGCTCCGATTGTTCCACCAGGTATCTTGAAAGGACGCGATGCGTTTGGGAACTTTATCCTTAATCGTACGAATGCTATAAATTCCAAGATCATTCCAAAGCAATACAAGAAGTTTTCTGCAGCTACAATCTCTTGAAAGCTCATCCACGAGAGCAAAATCACACCGGAAGCTGAGAAGAGGATACCGATTAGAGGTGTTCCATGACGTGATCTCTTGGCAAAGAACTCGGGTAGCATACCTCTCTCAGCCATACCAAGTAGCTGAAAAGAGTCGCTGCTCATTTCCGCTACAAACGTTCCCATATTTGACAATGCAGCAGCCCCTTGAATCCACCATCTTAGCCAGACTCCACCAAGTATTTTCGCAATATCTGAGAAATAGCCATCCGTCCACAGATCACGCTCAAGTGGAACAGCTCCGGTACCAGCTAATAGAGGGAAAAAGTACGATAAAACGACTAGAATCACAGCATAAAACAAAGCTTTAGGCAGAGTTTTCTTCGGGTTACGTACTTCTCCTACAAGAGTACTTATCGAATCCCAATAATTCAGGTTCCAGAACAGTGTGTTCAGATACAAGTTCCAATCAACGTTGTGCACATCCGCCACCAACCACCTCGTTGGCCTTAGTTTCGGAATTGAGATCAACCCCATAACAACAAAAGGAAGAATCGACAAAATCCCGAGCAGAACAGCAACCCATCCAACAATAGTTAAACCCCTGTAGTTCATGTAAGTAAGTACCAAAGTAATGCCTACGACCGCGATAATACGAGGAACTCCACCACCTAATGCAGGAATTCCTGATTTCAGATAATCAAGAAACAAAACGGGATAAAGAGCGTTATCGATTACTCCACTTAACCATTTCACCCAACCTTGTTGAAATCCCCAATATGGACCTAAAGCAGATGAAACCCAAACAACATAGCCACTATTTTCGGGGAACATCGTGCCTAGTTCAGCTGTAATAAGTGCCTCAGGTATACTCCATATAATCGGAAAAACCAAGAATCCAACAAGCGCAAGAAGTGGACCGGCTGCTTGTACTGTGTCCTCCACACCAAATGGTCCACCTGATACCTCATAGAAAATGAGGAAAACTAGAGGCAATAATGAAAGTTTCCTATCATTATTTGCCCTTGAAGGTGAAACAACTTCATTAATCTGTATGTATTCTGCATCATTGCACTCCCCCATTGGAATTGTGGCTTCTCCTTGTGGTAAGTCCTTTACTTTCTGCATTTAACACCAAACCTTTAGCATTACCATCTCATAGAAATTAAGTAAACAACAAAAAACAATAACACACTCAGTGTAAGGTCACAAGCGGGATCCGGAGCGAGTAGTGTGTATGCAGAACTTACCGATAGACCCCGACTCAAGGAAAAGCATTTCAAAGTAGTTTGAAAAAAAAAAAGGACTATAATGAGAGTGAAGAAGCCATGACAAAACATTTGTAAAAGGAACAGCAATTGCAACCCAAAAAAAAAACTATAATTAGGTTACAAGGAACAATAAAAAGCAGCAGAAATCGAATAACAATAAATTACAAGAGTAATACTACATCTACGGAAATAAAAGGATAAACGAGATAACACTCAACTACTTAGTAACCTTCTACCCTAAATTAGGCGGGCCCAAGAAAGGGTTCAAAATCTGAAAGAAAAAAACTCAGCGAAGGGATTCAACATCTACGATATATACATAAAAATCATTTTAATCATGTATTAATAGTATAATTTTCCGTCGAAGGGGTTTCAGACGAACCCCTATAACTAGGCTAGCTCCGCCTTTGACTCGCTAATCCATGTTACTATAACTTTCTCATGTCATATCTAATCATCTCTCCCGTGAGCCTTCTACCTAAAGCAAATAAAGGAGCAATATTCTTTACCAACTTATAACATGGTTCTTCACCCAAAATCAAATCTTTTTACAATAAACTACAAGAGTAATAGTACTATTACCAATACGAAAGATAAGCGAGATAACACTCAACTAACTAACCTTGTATGCCAATTTATGTCATTAATAACCTCCTATCTAAAAGTCGTATCTCAGATAAGCTAAAGATGTGTCATGTCTTATCTAATCACGTATCTCAAGAATCATCTAGCCAAAGCAAATAAAAGAGCACTCTTTACCCACTTATAACATGTTTCTTCACTCAAAAAGCAATCTTTATACATAGACAAAAGCCAAACAACCAAGAACAAGAACAAAACATAAGCAAAAAAAAAAAGAAGAAACATGAATTAACCTATAAAAGATACATCACAAACAAATACACAAAATATTTTTATTTTTTCCACTCAAACTATGTATACATATGAAAAGATCTTTTTTTTTTTCTTTCTGAAAAAGTTGAATAATTACCTACAAAGAACTCATCAACTTTAATTCTTGAATATGTTTTTTTGCTAAGATAAAAAAGAATTAAAAAAAATAGCAAAAAAATTAAAGAAATTCCATTTCTATTATAATAGATTCTGTCAGTACTGAAAATTTTCATGGTATTTTGTTCTGCAACAGAAAGTACAGTCTGCTATTGTTCTGCTGAGTACACTCAGAGTCACCCCACTACAAATTTTTCTGTCTTTTTCACTTTTGACGTTTTTAAGATAAAGTACTACTAATATATTTTTTTTTAAGAAAAGTTTTTTTTTCCTAATTAAATTTGTTTGAACTTACAGATTTTAAGTTAATTAAAATTAAAAATGAAAGATTATTGGAGAATCTGAAATTAAGAGAAAAAGTACAGGTTAATTGAGAAATAATATAAACATAGACCTTTAACTTATTATATTTACATAAATTACAACCTTTATAAAGTAATTACAAAAAATTCAACTAATTAAGTATCTTCGTTGGATGTATCGGAGCTAATTATGTATCTCGACAGATTTAAAATCGAGAAAAATATATCGGGAGCTAATTATGTATCTTTACAAAGGAAAAAAAATATTTTTGGCGGATGTATTATGTATCTCGACAGATTCAAAATAAAAAATATATATATTAGGAGCTAATTATGTATCTTTTTATAAAAGAAAAAAATATATTTTCGTTGGATGTATCAGGAGCTAATTATGTATCTTGATAGACCCAAAATCGAGATTTTTAGTAATTATGCAAAATATTGAGATTTTCTGTAATTAATCCAAACTGTGGGTATGTTGTTTGTCTTTTTAAAAACATTTTAGTAGCTTTAGTTCTCTGTATTTATATTAAGAAATTTACTAATTATATATGAAAATTAAATTTAGAACCTAATTACTCCACTCTAAAATGAATTATCATAAAGTTCAAATTTTTATTCTGCCCCTGTAATATTCACCCTATTAGATATGCATTTTTATCACTACTTGTATGAGGAATTCTCAAAGTTAATTGGAAAAACAAATGTTCTCTTTCTATCCTGAACTATACACAAAATTACTGAGGTACACCCGAACTTTAGGAGGGTTCTATTACCCCTGGACTAATTAAAATCATATTTTTGATAACTTTAGCGCCTACGTGGCACACACTGAAGGTCCACGTAGACACACGTTTGTGCCACGTACGCACTAAGATTGCCAAAAATTCGGTTTTAGATAGTCCAGGGGGACCCTTCTAAATTTCGGATGTGTCTCAACAATTTCGTGTATAGTTTAAGATGGAAACACTGCATTTTAAAAAAAAAATGATACAACTACTTCTTTAGTTATCATATGCTAATTAATTAATATTTTATATTAGCACTAAATAGTGCACCATTGTTTAATTAAAGCTTCATCATTCTCCCCTTACAGCTATCTATCTAAAACTAAGACAATAAGACACAAGTTTTTATGTTGTAACCAAGATTAGATACATGTATGATAATTATTATCAAGTGCTTTGGTTGCTTAATTTAGTAACCAATTAATTTTCAGAATCTTTCTTCAAAAGTAGTTTTTAAAAAGTAATGATAAACAAAGCTTATGAGAATTATAAATCCCCCTTCTCTTTTGTTGATAAAATCATACATAGTCCCACTATAGTTTACTTTATGTCTTAATATATGTGATATCATTTAAATGTTGATAAAATAAATGAATAAATATAATAACATTATATTAATAAAAATTATTTAAGGGTATTAATAAAACATAAATCAAGTAAACTGCTATAACTGCTCGACAAGTTCATTATTGTGTATACTACCTTCTTGTACAAGTTATTTAATTACTACAATATTGGAGATAAGCATTCAGTAACACCCCGAACTAATGTCAAAGTTGCTACAACGCATTCCAACTTCAAAGGGATCATGTTACCCCTGAACGCAATTTTAGGATATTTTTATCACCCTTTTGTGTTGACATGACAAAATATGTCACGTCAGCTAAAAAGTTGAAAAAAATACACTAAAATTTAGTTTGAGGATAGTAAAATCAACCTCATGAAATAGGAATTTATCGTAATAAATTTAGTCACGAGAGGTACTAGATGCTTTACTCACAATTGCATAAGGCAAATCCTAGTTCAACTGGCTAATTTTATTAAATTGGTGAGAGTTTTTTTTTTTTTTTAAAAAAAAAGAGAATCAAAAAGATGGTTGGAGTTTAAATATATTTTGTATTTTTAGAATATATTTATATATTTATATATATATATATATATATATATATATATATATATATATATAATACAAAAAATTGAATATATTTTTAGATTATTAATATATATAATAGAGTAAATACATTGTTTCCACCCTGAACTATAAACGAAATTGCTGAAACACACCCGAACTTAAAGGGCCTATTACCCCTAAACTAATTAAAATCGTATTTTTGGCAATCTTAGTGCCTACGTGGACCTTCAATGTGTTGATTCACGCAGTGTGCCACGTATGTGCCACGTAGGCACTAAGGTTGCCAAAAAATACTTCCTCCGTTTCATAAAAAATGAATTGTTGGATTTTGACACACAAATTAAGAAAAAAGTATTAAAGACATAAATTTAACACAACTTTCCATTTTTACCAAAAAAAAAAAGTTGACCTTTTAATACCTTTTCAAAAGTTAATTGATTGTCAAACCATAAGGGTAAATTTGGAAAAAAATTCAACGATTCACTTATTTTGAAACGCCAATAAATACCTCAACAATTCACTTATTCTGATATGGAGGGAGTACGATTTTAATTAGTACATAGGATAATAGGACCCCCTTTAAATTAGAATATGTATCAACAATTTCGTTTATAATTCAGAATAAAAATATTGCATTTTATCTATATAATACAAAAAACTTCTGACAAAATAGTGTTAGATAACACCTCTTGAGATAAGATGAGTCTGTCCGACAATCAACTGTGCTAATAAGGTCATTATTTTCAGGATAAAAGTAATTTATATTAGTTGTCAATTTGTCATGATTATTATACAAAGTAAACAAAGTCAAGCATGTAGCAATATTTGAAGCATGCGTTGATTATTTTTCTAGTATAATCTTTAATGTCTGCATGTGTGTGTGTGTTTTCTTTATTTCATGAAAAGTATAGTCTAAAAAATTAAAATTAGTGCACTCATTGAGGCGTGCATAAATTAGCTCTCTTTCCTTTTTCAAACCAACATGTAAACCCCACCAAAACCCATAACACCCAACAAAATAAAACACACACACAACACAAAGTAATTACTTCCTCCATTTTAAAATAATTAATCTTTTAAAAAAAAATTAAAAATATAAATTTGAGTGTATATATATATTTTATTTAGTCATTTAACGATAGAAGTAGTATTAAAAGAATATAATAATATTCTTTTAATTTCATAAAAGAGACAATTAAATTAAAATAAATATTTTTAAAAAGAGAGTCAACTATTTTAAAACAGGGAGAGTATATAAGGATAAGTTAAAATAGAAAAACTCTTCATGAATATCAAATATTTCTCTGTTTTGTTCTAGCTGACCACTTTTTTAAAATATTTGTTTTTAATTTAGTTGTTGCTTTTATGAAATTAAGAGAATTTTTATCATGCTATATTCAAATACTGCCCCTATCATTAAATAACTACATCAAGTGTCAGTAAGACTAATTTGGTAAAATAAGCTGCAAATAAATATTTTCTTAAGGAAAGTGTCAAGTCAATAAGGATCAATTATTTTGAAATGAAGGGAGTAATAGTTATATAAACAACGTATAAACTGTGTATGTGTACATATCGATTATAAACATATTATACATTAATTATATATCGATTCAACAGCGGAGCAAGGCCGTGTGAAAAAAAATTACATTGTACATACACGGTTAAACACACATATTTACTGAATCTCCTTAGCTTCTTCATGTATTTACTGTTTCATATTTCTTAACTCAACGAAAATTCTCAATCCTATCGTTGGCCTAAAATCAAACTAGAATGGAAGGCCTTTATTTGAATTTTCAAGAAAAGAATCATTTTATAAAACGAAATAACAAGTGATAATTAAGATGTGAAACTTGCGAAAACTTGATAATTCAAATATATATATTTTCTTTTTGTGAAAAGAGATAAAGTGAGAGTAAAAATGAGACAGCTAGATAGAGATCAATGTTATTTTGCTATCCAATTTATCTAAATTACAAATTCTTTATGCTTTATAAAATTCATAAAATTCTTTATTAATATAGTTAACTTGTATGTTATCCTGTTCCTTAACGTGAATCATTTCTCGAAATAATTGGTTATAATTAAGAGTAATAATTAAGAAAAAAAACTTAGGTAATTAATAATTTAAAAAAAAAAAACAATTAAGGTTGCAATTTAAGAAGCATCACTTTTTTAGCTCTTGCTTCTTGGAAAGACATGCTAACAAACTCATCACATGCTAATAATGAACAAAGAAAACAAAAAAAGCAAAAAAAAATTAATTTTGCCATTTTTTTCTTACCAGTTTAACTTTTATACACTGACATCAACGTATCATACAACGAATAACGAGTAACGATTCATAACCGTCAGTGAAACTAGTAACTTGAAAAATAATCAGATAAGTTATCTGCACAGTGAAATTACGCTAAGTATGTTATTATTGTTATCTATTTAACAAGTTTAATTATATAGATAGTGGAAACAAAAAATGTTTTCTACTCTATAGGATCATTTGATACGTAGGATAAGTACAATAATTCAAAACTAATTTATCCCACCATTTTAGTTACTATCGCATATGGAAGGCGAATAACATAATTCCCGTAAAATATTGTTGTTTATCCCATTTCACGTACCAAACGACTCCATATATAAGTGTATACAAGTTAATTATTTTTGTTTGAATGAGATAAAAATTAAATTAATTACCTGATCATCACCAATCTGAGTATTCTGCAAAAATTTATCATTTTGTACTTTTGCAGCTTCTTGTTGAACATTGGGAATATCAATGGAGGATTTTGTTTCTAATTTTGTTGTCACCATTCTTCTTATATTAAAAAAAAAAAAAAGATAATTTGTTCTTTGTTGAGAGTGAAAAGAAAATTAAAATAGAGAAGAAGTAGAAGAATTTTGTGATATTTTCATTTTTGATGAAATGACAAAAGACTTAAAAGAAAGAAATTGGAGAGGAGTTGTGAAGAATAATATTAAGGTGACAAAAATATATATAGTGAGTGATTAGAAAGAATCTTTTTAAGACTTTGATGGGATTTGTTTATTTGTACTTTTTATATATACTTTCGTTTCAGTTTAGAGAGATGCATTCAGTCACCTCAAATTATGTCCAAAGTTGCTACGATATATTCTAATTTTATCGAAATTATATTACTCCCAAATTCAATTTTAGCATAATTTGTCATCTTTTTATGCGGATGAGACACCTTTATTACATAAAATAAGTCCCACATCAGTGGTGTCACGTCAGCTGAAATGTTTGATAAAAATACACTAAATTTAATTCAGAGGGTAATAGAATCGACGTGAAGTTGTAATGTATCATAGCAAATTTGATCATAGTTGTACTAGATGCTTTACTCTTTAGTTTATGTGGTATAATTTAACTGAAAATAAAATAAAAAGAAATATAAAAGGATTTTTTCGAACTTGTAATTTTTACACGTAGTGTGAGATTTATGCGGCTGAAAAGACATGTTATTAGAGGTAGAGGCGAAATAGAATTTGAAGCTTATGAGTTTAGGATTTTAGTCTTTTTGAGTTTATTAAAGACATGTCATCCACCATAGAAGCGAAAAAGGACTTGAAACTTACGAATTTAGGATTTTAGTTGAGTTATTAAAGACGTCTCATTAAGACAGAGGCGAAGCATAATGTGAAGATTATGAATTCAAAATTCTAATCTTTTTTAAGTTACTGAAAATAACATGTCACTAAAGGTAGAGATGAAGCAGAATTTGAAGTTTATGAATTCAGGATTTTAGTGTCTCTGACTTTACTAGTGAAATAAGATTTAAAACTTTATGAATTCAATATTTTAGTATTTTTGAGTTAGCGAAGACAATATGTCACTAAAGATAAGATGAAGTAGGATTTGAAGCTTATGAATTCATAATTTTAGTCTTTTTGAGTTTACTAAAGACATGTCACTAAAGTCATAGGCGGAACAGAATCTGAAGCTTATGAATTCAAGATTATAGTGATCCAAAAGGAAAAAATAGCTATTTTATTTATATTTGGTTGAACTTTTAATTTTAAAAGTAGCAATCTCGTAATTATCTATATATATCATAATTATAATATTATTTTTATATTACATTTAAGGAAATTAGGGAAGGGGGGCCTTGTAGTATATATCTGGTAAAGTTGTTGTCACGATCTGGAAGGTCAAGGGTTCAAATCGTAAAAATAACCTTTTTGCAGAAATATAAGGTAAGAATGCGTATAATAAATTTTTCTGATTCGATTCTTTTTCAAACCTCACATATCTAACGAAAACTTTAATACACCACCTGTTTTTTTATTTTAAGGAAATTAGGGAAGGCGAGCCTTGGAGTATATATCTGGTAAGTTGCTATCATATGATCTGGAGGTCACGAATTCAAATAGTGAAAAAATAATCTTTTACAGAAATGTTAGGTAAGAATACGTATAATAAATTCTTGTGATTCGATTCTTTTTCGAACCTCACATATATAACAAAAGCTTTCATACATCCACTTATTTTTTTTTTAATTATTTTAAGAAAATTAGGGAAGGAGAGTCTTGGAGTATATATCTGGTGAAGTCGTTGACATGCAATCTGGAGGTTACGAGTTCAAATCGTGAAAGTAATCTTTTGCCGAAATGTAAGGTAAAAATGCGTATAATAGATCTTTCTGATTCGATTCTTTTTCAAACCTCACATATATAACAAAAGCTTTAATACACCCACCTGCTTTTTTATTTTACGGAAATTAGGGAAAGAGAGCCTTGGAGTATATAACTGGTAAAGCTGTTGTCATGTGATCTGGAGGTCACAGATTCAAATTGTGTAAGTAACCTTTTGCAGAAATCCAAGGTAAGAATGCGTATAATAAATTTTTCTGATTCGATTCTTTTTCAAACCTCACATATATAACGAAAGCTTTAATACCCCCACCTGCTTTTTTATTTTAAGGAAATTAGGGAAGGAGAGCCTTGGAGTATATATCTGGTAAAATTGTTGTCATGCGATCTGGAGGTCACGAGTTCAAATCGTGAAAGTAACCTCTTGCAAAAATACAAAATAAGAATGCGTATAATAAATTTTTTTGATTCGATTCTTTTTCAAACCTCACATATATAACGAAAGCTTTAATACCCCCGACTACTTTCTTGTTTTAAGGAAATTAGGGAAGGAGAGCCTTAGAGTATATATCTGGTAAAATTGTTGTCATGCGATCTAGAGGTCACGAGTTCAAATCGTGAAAGTAACCACTTGCACAAATACAAAATAAGAACGCATATAATAAGCTTTTCTGATTCCATCATTTTTCAAACCTCACATATATGTCGAAAATTTTAATATACCCATTTTTTTTTTTTTTTTTTAAGGAAATTAGGGAAATGTGTCCTCCTTTCTTGTGTTTCAAATAGAGGCAAGAAGTCAAAGGCACAGTGGTCATAATCAGATCTATTCATGTAATAGGGAATTTCAAATCCAATAATTTATCATTTGATTTTCTATTTTTTTTTTCCTTTTCATTATTATAATAATTTAAATAATATAATATTATATGGGAACTTAAATTGGACCAATCCCATCATAAACAAGCTGTGTGGTTGTCTTATTTATTTATTTTTCAATTGTGGGTGCGGGGTTAGGTGTTTTTGGAAATTAATAAATAAGTGGAATGAAGCTTTATTTTGAAGTTATCTTGAAATCATAAAGGAATTCATTAATTTTATTATCAAAAATATACCTGATGAGTGTGATGCATAACAAAATCTATGTCAAAGTTAGTGTAAGGGATTTTATTTTCTCACTAAAATTCTCAGATTCGAGTCTTGAAATAAAAGAAAAAACTTACAAAAAATAATAAATTTTAGGAAACAAGGTTTGAAATATATCTAAACTCTGACGAAATTTATTGTGACATGCCTCAACTTTGCGGGGGTCCTATAATTCTCTCTAGATTATTTTTACCGTATTTTTGTCAAATATATTATCAGTTGAACCACTACATGAATATACATGAGTGTGATGCATACAAAAATCTATGTGAAAGTTGGTGCAAGGGATTTTATTTTCTAACTAAACTTTTCAGATTAGAGTCTTAAAATAAAATAAAAAAATCTTATAGAAAATGATAAGTTTCAGGAAAAAAGATTCGAAATATATCTAAATTTTAACAAAATTTGTTGTGACGTGCCTCAACTTTGCGGAAATTTTGTGATCCCATAGATTATTTTTTACCTATTTCTGTGGCATATATTTGTTTAGCTGGACCATTGTAGACCCTTACGCTTTCAGTGTGCGTGTACTCATGAGTGGTCCAGCTGGCAAATATATGTCACAGAAATACGATAAAAAATAATCTAGGGGAGGTTCTAGGACCTCCGCAAAGTTAAGGCGTGTTACAACAAATTTCGCTAAAATTTAGATATATTTCGAATTTTTCTCCCTAAATTTTAAGTAATATTATCAAAAAGGAAAAGTCCTTTTGACCACAATTTTTTGGCCATAATTTGGTCACAATAGGAAAAAATTATGTTCACACTATGAACTAGTTAACTTTTAGACATTTTTACCCCTTTACGTTAAGTTAAATATATTCTTCTCTCTTATTTCCAATACAATTGAAAAAGATAATATAATCTTTTTATTTTTGTGGTCAAATTTGGACCAAATTTTTGTCTCGATAAATTCGTCAAGTCACTCACATGAGTTTTTCTTGAAATAATATAAATTCTATAGGGAAAAAGAATAAAAAGAACTCTCAATTCAACTTAGGATTTTTGTTTTTTAATATGCTATGATTTGGACAAAATAAAGTTCAATTTCGAACCGTATTTTATTTCCGAAAGTAGCTATGAAATTTTTTTATTTATCGATCATTAAATAATTCATAGCTAATTGAATTTTTTGATAGTCCATCACAAATAGTCATTAAATAGAACTAGCGACAACATTTTACCGTTTAGCAACAAAAGTACTTATCCATCACTTCTTTTTTTAGAAAAAAAATATATATTATGATTGAGTTAAAGCTATATTTTGTTTAATCCTAAATAAAGATTATGTTTATGTGTTGTGTTTTATGATATAAATATCTCTTAATGCTACATTTGTTTACCTTCTTTTGCTTTTTATTTTTTTATTTTTTTATTTGTTACTTCGGCGTAATTAGTATTCACTATAGAGGAGAGAGAAAAAACAGCTTCTTAAATAGAGAATTAAAGATTCCATAATTTGCATCCTCCTGAAGATGAACATTTAATCAACTAGTTCGGATATTATTCGGAACCTCAAAAAATAAGTCAAATATGTACATGACTAAAAAAAGTATATTCCAGATCTATTGAAAATATTACGACATTAATTTGAGGTCATTTTGATCAAAGATTAACAATTATCAAGCTTAATTTTATTAAAACCCAATAATTTAACTAATGACTTAAGTTATTTTCGAACACCTCAAAGATTGATATTACTCATTCTGTAAGTCATAATTTACATTTACAAACTACGAGGAGAGCTAAAATAGAGAAGAAAAAATTTCACAAAGGAGGATCATTCCACACAAGTTACATTTTTTCATAAAAAAATTACAATGTCCATAATACAAATTTAAATAGTTTTAATTAAATTTTTTGTTGTCGTCCTCAAATAATTGTGCATTTATACTGTATGATTAATAGTAAATTTATGTTCAAAAAAATTGAATATCCACAAATTTGAAATCCTAGATCTGCACTATTTGTGGAAATTATCAAACTTAGCAATTTTTCTTGCTTAATTTCCTCCCCACTTATTTTGCCTTTTTGAGGATTTTCAACAAATTATAATACGTAAACATTATGCCTAGGGTTGGACGTTTGATATTCGGTTCGTTATTTTTAAATTTTGGGTTTGATAATTCGGTAATCGGTATTTGAAAGTAGATACCACATACTATACTTATAAACATCGTTTCAGTAATTCGGTAATCGTTAAATTAAACTTCGGTTCGGTACGATTTTTGGTAATACCATATTAAAGTTTGAAATGTCCAAATGTATGTTTAAACTTCAAAGAGTATTTAATAGAAACCCTATTTAGTATTCTTTTTGTTGGTTTTTACGAATATATTACCAAGGTCCAAGAGATTCTTTGGAATTGACTAATACTATTATCTATTGAGTTGGTTAGACATATCGTATTATAATATATATATATATATATATATATATATATATATATATATATATATAAATCGATATTCGGTAATTACCGAATATCAATTATCAATTTTCTTATTCGATTCGATAATTTAATTTTCGATATTTTATGCCTAGCCCTAATTATGCCTAATCCAACTCTAAAATATTAATTCACCCTTGCAATCATCTTAAAAATTAACACCTCCAAACTTTTAGACAGGTGTTAAAAGAATGATTACTACTATAATATTAATTTAAATTTGTTAAATATTCTTGGAATTCAAAACCAACCACAAAAAATCGATAACACACCTATGTAACATGTTTTTTTTTTTTTTTTTCATTGTAAAATAAGAACTATTTCTAGTAATTAAAAAAATATTTGTGCACACGTTTTGGAGAACATGAGTAGATATATATGACTTATATATGAAATGCAAGAACCTAGACTTTGGTCTATATTTATCATTTATGCATGCATGTAGTCAAATCAGTTGCATAATATTGACCAACTTTTGCTTTTGCATATGCATTAAAAACATATTTTTTACAAGGACTTTTTATATATCGATATTTCTTTCGATTATTGTATTATTTACCTCTTTACACTATTGGTTTGGAATACTCAGTGGTAGATCTAGGATTTTGGAGTCATAGGTACTTGGGAGGTTCAAACACATATATTGACATCTAAAGATATGAGGTTTCGCCTGAAAATCAAAGCACTCAACTATCTTCTTGATTTCATGGATATTTTTTTTTATATCAATTTTTATACATTTACTAAGTAATTATATCTATTCTGAATCAGATTTAATGAGTGTCGGAGCACCATAATTTTCAACCTAGGTACGCCTTTGGAAATGCTGTACTTGACTAGATCTATCGAAAATAATATCCCTACATATAGGGTTAAGATCTACATATTCATTCTCCCTAAACTTGTGAAATTGTACTGAATAATCATGACTACAGTACATATTATTGTTATTGATATTATTGAAGAATTTTATTTTTGCAAAGATAATTGTTTTGGGTACATTGGAAAAGATTTACTAAAATTCAAACATTGAAACAAATAGTAAGAGTTGCATTCTAAGATACCTAGTATTACTTTATAAACATTTTATTTTGGTGAAGTATCACCAGAGGCGGAGTCGGGATTTGAAGTCTGTAGATTCTGAAATTAAAGAAGCATAAAAAAACAAACAAAAAAAACATATGCAAATACTGGAGTTCGAGCCCACGTTCGTAGCAAAAGAGAGGCATTAACAATATAATGATCCATCTACCGCTAGGCTAAGCGATATTGTTTGTCAATGGGTTCGCACTATATAAATATATACATATATTCAGAATTTAATAGCATAAATATAAGGTCTACGTAAAAGCTACTGGATTCGCCCGAACTCCCCTGAAGTACTGTAGCTCCGCCCTTGAGTTTCACTCATAACACCACCGAAGGATGTGGTGCAATGAATGAGGCTGCTACTTATTTAATCATGCTACTAAGAAAAAAATCTTAGTAGGGACCGCTACCCCGAATAGATCCTATACAGCGTAAATTTAGATTACTCGAACTGCAATGCGGGTTTCGAAAACCGGATGAAAAACTAAAAAATCACTCATAACCTTATGAACAAAAGGAGGTTTATAACATGATTAACATGTTTCAAAGTTCCATGTTTTTTATTTTTGTGTGTTGGGGGTGTAGTGGGGTAGGGTGGGGTGGCGTGGGGAAGGTGGTGGTGGTAAGGCAACAACTTTTATTTAAGTGTTAATTCATTCAACCCACGCGTGACTTTATCATAAAGTTTTTTGAAGATTCCAAGCACTTGATATGTAAGTCCATAAAGCCCAAAAAGGACAATTATAAAAAGCTTTCATAATTTTGTCAAAAAGTTAGAGAACAACATAAGAAGAATAAGAAGTAATTAAAGAAGATCTAATTGTTGTAAAAAGGAATTCAACTATTGAGTACTAAGAGTCCCCCCCATTGTGATCATGCATTATTATTACTTCTAGGTTTTAGCACTTGTATTATTTTTTTTCTTCCTTTTTGGGTTATTAGGTGAAAATGCTACAACTCCATATTATATATATTTTTTAAAGACTAGCTTTCGCGTAGCTCGACTAAATTTACGGGATGCTTGCCATGTCCAACTATCAACAGATATCAGGTAACTCTATCAACCAAGGTTAGGACAGACACGGGCGGACCTGAAACCGAACTTTTGGTGCCTCAATACCCATCAAATTCGACAGACTAGGTATAAATATATAAAAAAAAAATGTATAAAATTTGGTATAAGTTTAATTTTCAAAGTTTCCAGGTAGAAATTTTAATTTTCGGGCAGAACCTTAAAGCTTTGAACGTCAATATGTGTGTTCGAACCTTCCGTGCACCCACAACTCTTAAATCCCGAGTCTGCCACAGGATAGATGGTGTAATCACTAGTTTTGTTTATCTCTGTTTAGATTTGAACTTGAAACCTCGGGTTTTAAACCTATTTCAATGACCGTCACACCATTATTTATATATCAAATAATTATAATTTTATCGTGATTAAGTGGTTTAATAAAATGAAAACATGCATTGATATGATCATAATGAAGTGATAACTGATAAGTGTATGTGCAAATTCAAATCTGCATGATTAAATATTTTGATGAACATATGAATCAATGCTTAAAATCTACTAATTAATTAGCTTATATTTTCAGATTGCTTGATGAACAATTGAAGTCATACATATATGCTTAACCAGTTTAGCTCATAAAGTCTAAAGTAATTAAATTGCATGATTAGATTTTAATTATTTATTGCACATGCAATTGTAATTTGATACTTGCAAGAAACTTGAGGGCATCAACGAAACTGAGGGCGGAATTCATAATTTTAGGAAACGACTGGAAAGGAATCAACTAGGCTAGGCTGCTGATCTTCTAGAGTAGCATGACCCTGGAAAAGAGACTGTAATAATCACCGCTGAGAATAAACATGATGTGTTGGGTGACAGGAATCATCTGAAGTCAGCTGAACAGGTTGACAGCCAGATGAAATTAAAATGTTGGGCAAAGTTGTAGGCCTGAAGAGCGAGGCTAATCCGTAGCATTAATTGGAGAAGAATGAGGTTCGAGTTGATGAGTATGAGAAGGCCGCAAGACATACATCTCCATCATAATTCTCCCCGAAGTTGATTAATTAGGTTAAGGAAAATATCTCCATCATAATTCTCCCCGAAGTTGATTAATTAGGTTAAGGAAAATATGAGACAACCTGCATAGTCTAGTAGGTTATAAACAATCTAGCTACGTTATAGTTACGTAACACATGCACTTATAAGACAATCGATTTATTTCAATTTAAGTAAGAAGGAAAAGATAAAATATGAGTGTATCTTTAATGAAATAATCACATAAAATCTAAATTATTTTTGTAAAATGACCAAAAATATCCTTAAACTATTCGAAATGGCTCAGACTCCATTTATTTTTGGTATGAAATGGCTCCAAACTAATAAATGTCTATTTTGAATAGTTGGAGGATAAATTTTTGATACCATTGTGTGTGTATATATCTATATCTATACCTATATACTATATTAAAAGCGTGAAACAACTTAGAAATGTTGTTTGAACTTTTTGTCCTTCATTAAAAGTGTCTGTTTTAGACAAGATCGTCTTTTCACTATTTTTCTAATATTTAAGATTTAAAAATTAATTAAATATTTATAGTAAAACCTGTCCTTATTAGAAGTCATAAAAAATAACGACAACTAATACTTTTTTTATTAGTTTAAGAATTCTAAATCAACTAAAGCTGATTTAAAGAAGATTTGATTAATCTAAAAATAAATATGAAAGCGATAGAATAAGAAAAATGTAAGAAGTATCAAATTTTTAAAAGTTTTAAGTAAGTAATCAAAGATTTTTTAATGATTTAACTTTAAAAATAAGAAAAAATTTTAAATATAAGAAAATAAAAGGAAATAACCGTACTACAAATATAGTTCAAATTGATGCAACTTTCTTAGCCTCTAGCAGCAAGGAAAAGAGGTAATACATGACAAACATAAAAGTGACGATCCATTAAGCACTTAAAACTTCTTATGGTAAAATGTATATGTTGTTATAAAACAAGAAAGAATAAAGAAGAAGAGTAGAGAGAATAGAGAGAGTGATTTTTATTTCTTCTCTTGAGGGATGAGAGATTATAAGATTGTCAATACAATGAACAAAATCCCTCTATTTATAGGAAAAATTTACTCCTAGTTTGAGTAAAAGATGGATGCTTCAAATCCTAATAAATATCAAAGTAGTTCTTGATAGATCTTGATAGACATTCACTATAATGTAAATACATTTATAACACTCCCCCTTGAATGTCTAATTGGTAGATAATGTGCCTCGTTAAAACCTTACTAGAAAAAACCCAGTAGAAAAAAAATCTAGTGAAGGAAAAAGAGTACACATCTCTAATAATACGCATTTCGGCTGCCTCATTAAAAACCTTACAAGGGAAACCCAGTGGGACAAAACCTCATAAGGGGAAAAGAGTACAACACGTATTAACTCCCCCTAATGAGAACATCCTTGACCTATTCATCTCAATCTTGGGCAACATCTTCTTGAAAGTTGCAATTGGAGAAGATTTGGTGAATAAATCAGTCACATTGTTAGTTGAACGAATCTGTTGCACGTTAATATCATCATTCTTTTGTAGCTCATGTATGTAGAAAAGCTTTGGCAAAATATGCTTCGTTCTATCTCCATTTATGAATCCTCCCTTAAGATGTGCTATGTATGCTGAATTATCTCTATATAAAATTGTGGGTAGATTGTCATATTTCTCACCATATTTTTCTCGAATGAGATATATCATGAACCTCAACCATACACATTCTCGTCTTACTTCATGATAACTATTATCTCAGCATGATTCGATGAAGTAGCTATAATAGACTGCTTTGTATATCTCCAAGATATGGCAGTACCATCACATATGAACACATAGTCTATTTGAGACTGAGCTTTATGCGGGTCAAATAAGTACCCAACATCAGCATGACCAATAAGATCGGGACTGCAATTTTTAGAATAAAACAAGCTCATGTGTTTTATCCTATTTTGATGTCTCATAGTAGGAGCAGAAATATACCTTGCTAACAAATTGACTGAAAATGCTATAGGCCTTGTAGTATTTGCAAGGTACATGAGTGCATCAATTGCACTAAGATATGGTACTTCAAAACCAATCCAATTCGATATATTTCGAATTTTAGCAAATAATCTATTGCGTTGAAAACTCTCCAAGAGTTTCAATGATGTTCAAGCAATAAGCTTATACAATATAAGGATTATAAATAAGTTTCCCAGAAACTTTTATAGGCTTCAAGCAGTTTGAATCCTTAAAAGTTTTCACATAAGTTTTGTCAAGTGACAATATTCAACATTTCATGAGTGACATTTTTAAGTGTCTGGACTGCAAATCAAATAAGTTTTACGCTTACCAAAATGCATCCTTTCATGTCACTTGATAAATGTCTCTACGTCAACATGCTTAAATAAACGTAGAATTCAGATCCTCGTAATCTTTTACAATATTGCGCCAATATTGTGTCAAAGATATTGATGATATATCATTTTGTATCGGTTTACAATGCGACATAACATTTTGAGATCTCATTACTTCATTATTTTCAGGTACATGAACCTCTCATAAGGTTTCATGAAGTGGTATATCGTAGGCTCTTCAAGAGCTCATTGCCTTCTTATTATGATTATTTGCTCCTTATTTTTCAAGGACTATTTCATTTGGAACCGATCAGTCTACCACGTTTCACGCATGCACAGACTTTATCCTTTAGGAACACAAAATAAGAGCATTTGCGTTTAATATGAGATGCTTTCAACATTTGACTTGAATTATCTTTTGGATGAGGATATGGTGATAATTCCTAACATATTTCATAGCGCTTATAATCTCCCCCTTATGTTAGGAAAACTAACATACATCCTCTACTTCTTTGAGAAATCCATCGTTGTGCATTATGGTATATTCATTAATCGTATACCGCACATCAAAATTATTAGATAGAATAATTGGTTCCCGACATTGAACCAATTGAGAGGGAAGAAATAATCATAATTTATTGATCTAATGCATACAAATGCTATTGCAATATATCATATTTTAGACCAATACATTAAGTTTTGTTCTCATTAACAATGGTTTAGATATTTATCGAAAACATTCAATGCTAAACCATCATCATCAAGATAAATTATCTTGATTACATAAAATGAAAATTATGCCCAATTTATATTGAACAAGTAACTTTATGAATGTCAAACGTAGGTTGACCATGAATGTACATGTGATCATCTTATTGATACATTTTTTCAACATATCACATGATAGGTGAACGGGCCCTTATTCACCTTTTATAATTTTCAGATTTGAAGGGATCCAAGTCCAATATTAGTTTGTCCAACCAACTTGTTATGAGAAAAAACGACATAAACAATTCTTGAAAAAACTTCTAGTTCTTTAATACATGCACATCTTCGAGATGTCACAATCGTTCATATCAATTTATGAACTTTTATTCTAGTAAACTCCAAGTTTACCATGACATGTACTTTTTCTTTAGTAAATTTCAAATTTACTATTATATGAATAAATTTTAGATTTATTACTTCAGAAGTAGATTTCAAAATTATTCAACTTCTTTCGGAGGTGAGTTGTAATACAATCACAATCAAGTGCACGTTTGCATTAATAAGTTTTTCATTTCCCAGGAATGGAATATAATCGTGCCTTAAGTCTATCAAATTATGATAGCTTATAACCTCTTTTAAGATTTTGCTACTTCAGAAGCAAATCGAGGCATACATATAATGTAGAGAATTTTTCTCTAGCATATCTTATAATCATATAAGCATGTGAAAATATCATCAATTTTGATGATCATTATCATATTGTCCCTCACTCGTATATTCGTGCATTCAATCACTTGTCTTCTTTCAGACATATTATGCACTGCTACCACATACACCTCAAGAATGAAGTAAGTTGTCATATTTCAGACTATCATATCTTGTTACCACATTCACTTCATGGAATGGAGCATATTCAATGGGTCGAATTTCATGACTTTTCATCAAATACCTATTATTTTGCCTTAGTCATCATAATATATCAATATGGTGCATTGAGATTCAAACTCAACGTCTTATCCATATAAAGGCGTCTTAGGCATAAATCGATGGGAATTGAACCCAACATATTATCATCTCTTTTGATAATATTGTTCTTGAGAAATAAATTCAAAATATAAATGGTTCCAAACCAATTATTTTTCCTCAAATCCAACAATAATTATATTATTAATAGCAAAAGACGGATAGCATAAGAAATTACTAACCTTGAAATTACCTTTAGATTTATAATCTCACCTTATTTGGTAGAATCTCGTGTTGATAATCTAAATTAGTTAGAGACTCGAAAACTTACAGAAAATTCGTTAGTAGCAAAACAATCTCAATTATCTCAATATTATTATAAAACTAAACTTTCATAATATCAATATAGTGGCCAGATCTTGAGGCACTATTGACATGATTATGTCATCTGGCGTCTCCTTTATTTTATATTAAAAAGTAGCTTTCAGCCATATAATTATTATTATTCTCATAAAAATTTATATGAATTTTTCTTCAAACACAACCAATTTAGCGTGTAATAATTAGCAAGCCATTCATTTACCTTGTGTAGCCACATACTGTACTTGCAAAATAAAAAACAAGTGAGTATCGACAAATAAGAAAAAGAAACAAAACCTGTTCGTGTTCACAAGTGTTTCAGTTAGAAGCTAAACCATTGCATCGTGATTTACGACGTGTTTCATCACGGAATTTCAAAAACAAATATAATTTTATTATAAAACAAGACTTATGGCTAAATCAACTTCTTATCGTACCAAAGATTTAATCTTACCGAACAGATCTTAATTAGTAAGAGACTTCGTATAGATCTCAATTCGTAAGAGATTTCGTGTTGATAACGTGTTATAAAACAAAAAAGAATAAAGAAGAAGAGTAGAGAGAATAGAGAGTGATTCTTATTTCTTCTCTCGAGGGATGAGAGATCATAAGATTTCCAATACAATGAACAAAACCCCTCTATTTATAGTGGAAATTTACTTCTAGTCTGAGCAAAAGACGGATGCTTCAAATCCTAATTGATATCAAAGTAGATCTTGATAGACATTCACTATAATGTAAATACATTTATAACATATGTTATATTTACATTATTATATTAAAATGTGAAGGATGTTTAAGAAGTGATTTGAACTTCATTAAAAGTCTTCGCATATGTGCGAGGCATGTGGAGTAAAACTGGTATATATATATATATATATATATATATATTAGTAATTGAGTACTACTTATTTGTTTTCAACATTTGACTCTGTTTGAAAGTGGTCCTAAAAGTGTTTTCATATTATCACTTTCAACTTTTAATATATGCAGAAAAATCCCCAAGAAAATACTATGATTAATCCACCTTCAAGCATCTTAATTAGTAGTTAAGTGCAACTTGGATTAGGACAATTGATTACATTAAGCCATTGATTTTGACAATGGACATGCACTCATTTTGGCAATGAAATTAGACTTTGATTTTGACATTTTCTTGAGTCGAGAGTATATCAAAAATAACTCTCAAATCCACAAAGATTAAAGTAAGGTCTGCATCCCCTGCCCTTCTCGAATTCGACTTGTGAGAATTTAATAGGTAGTATTGTTGTTGTTGTCTTGCAGACATTGATTTCAGAAGAGAACAATCCAGTTACTTATTGAATTTAACTTACGAACAGATTTTACATCATCAAATTATTTTTTCTATACCATAATAGATTATATAACATATATACTAACATATAACGTACATAGAACAACAACAATAACAACAACAAACTCAGTGTATTCTCACAAAGTGGGGTCTGGAGAATTAATAAATAGTGTTTGTATATTAATTAGCGATTGTAATTATTTTAGCTGAGCGGCCAATGTGTTAAAAGGCCTATCAAGTATAGCTAGCCTGCTACTAAATCAAATGAAGCCCAACTATATAGTTAGACCCAAATGTCACATTCTTTAGGTTACAATTTCGATTTTGGCCTATCTTTAGAAGTTAAACAAATATAATCCTTGTGAAATTATAGTTTAGGATAATACTGGCTCTAATATAATGTTTGCTCATAGATTATTAACTTTACATATAAATAATGCATACTTGTATAATATTTTTAATAACTAATAAAATTTTAGATCGTAGTTTAATCATTTTTTCATAAGATATTCAGTTTGTTCAAAATAAAGTTTTAGGTGGCAATCTAAAATGTTGATAAATTATTTTTTAAAAAATATCATTTATGAAATAGCCATATCAAAAAAGTGATAACCAACAAAATCGATTGCACATTTAAGGAATTAAGTCAATTGTATTCATCCATATATGATATTTAGGTTAATATGCTTTAAATTTAGAGAATACATATACATAGTTCGAGTCAAATACAATGAGCGCATGTGATTAATTACTTAAAATGGTGTAATAAAGCCATTTTCTTGTTTCTTTTTAGTATAAAAGTCACTTTACTATATATTGTTATATTACACGCTAAGTGTACTCTTTAACTATAAGTGTATTTTCAATGATAATTTAATGATATGACACATAATGTTGATCGAAGTCAAAACAAAAATCATAAAACCCAAACATTTTAATTTGATACAAGCCGAATCAGTTTCAATTATTACTGAAAATGGGATGGTATTGGTTAGTGATTGATAGTAGAGGTTGACGCAACGGCGGGGCCAGAATTTTCACTGAGGAGGTTCAGAAGTAAACATACGGACTTAGTCGAATGGGGTTCAACATCTACTATATGTACATAAAAATATTTTTGACAGTATAAAAATAATATAAAAATAGTATAATTTTTCATCGAAGAGGGTTCGGATAAACCCTCTGATCAAGGTGTATCCACCGCTGGTTGACGGGATAGTTGGGGGGCGGTGGTTGATGCTATAACGGTTGGTGATGATTGATGTATATCAGAATAATTGGTGATTGATGATGATTGTAAATGATGGCTAGTGATAGTAACAACTTATTATTATAGTGATATTGCTGGGTGTGGATGAGCAGTGGGCTATTATTGGTGGTTGATGGTGGCATGTACTCGATAATATATGAGAAGCAATCATGGTAGCTGATAATGACGGATGGTAGCGGTATTTGTAATTGAATGAAATTGATAAACTATCATTTTTATAGAAATTTTAAATAGACATCTCAATGATATTAAGATTTTATTATATATTTTACTCATTAAGATATACTCAAATCTATTTAGTAGTTAGAAGTATAAATATATAAACACAATTAATGATTAAGATTCAGGAGAAGGAAATAAACTGACTTAATGGTGGAGATCTAAGTGATTAATAAGATTATAGATCTTTATTAGTAAGTGTAAATAAATGAGGCCATAGTAATCAATTAGGTTGTGTTTGGTATGAATGAAAGTGTTTTTTTATTAGTTTTTTTTAGGAAAATAAATGAGGCTTTCAACTTATTTTCCTATGTTCAATATGTGTAAGCAAAATACTATTATCCTACAAGCATTTGTATATAATTTATATGAAAAGTCGGGGACGTACGGGTTAGGGCTGTGCCGTAATGGGATGGGGCTACGGAGGTTGTTAGTGAAGATGAGATGTATTAGGGGAGGGAAGATACAATCATGTTATTTGTGAAGCTTATTTTTCTTACTTCCAAAAGAAAAAAAATATTTTTCTCATTTTAAAAAAAATTATTTTTCTAAAAGAAATATTACCTAATAAATTTATCAATCAAACATAAAAAAAATTTAAAAAAAATTTTAAGTTGCAATTAATTTCTTATCGTGATTAATTTTTTCCTTATTCTAGAAAGATTCATATATACCAAAGTCATAAGTTTTTGTTGGTGGACTCTACAATAACTTCGTGGCTAAAGTGAACCATTAGAGTTGGCATGGTGGTTCAGCGCCATGTCCCTTAAGCAAGAGGTCGGGGGTTCGATCCTCGCCTCTGGCGAATGGAGCAAACTCTGTGGCCAGTTCCCTACCGCTTAATGCGCTGACAAAGGAACGGAGAATTAGTCTCACGGCTGCCGGCTGTGGGATACCTTGAAAAAAAAAAAAAACTTCGTGGCTAAAGTCATATTATATTTTATACGATAATTATCTCATATATATAGTAGGATAACTAATCCCGAGATATCTAATCTCTAATTATCTTGCGGAATAACTTATTCCCGACCAAATGATAGGAATCCGTTATACTAAAATATTATTCTCTCTGTCGCAATTTAAGTGACATATATATGTTTTTTAATTTCATATTATATTTTATACGATAATTATCTCATATATATAATAGAATAACTATTTTCGAGATAACTCATCCCTAATTATCCAGTGTGATAACTTGTTCCTAACCAAATGATAGGTATCCGTTATACTAACGTTACTTCCTTTGTCTCAATTTATGTGACATACTTTTCTTTATAATCTGTCTAAAAAAAAGTTGTCGATCTTTTTTTATTTGACAACTATTTAATGATATACTTTTCATTTTATCCTCACTAAATCCCACTTAATAAGAAAAGTCAATACACACTCAAAAAAAAAGTACTAAAGTAACTTTAGTAAAGATATTGTTGGGTTCATAGTATATGAAAGAAGTGTGAATGAAAAAATGGTGGAGGGGAAGGAGACACTAAAATGGAAAGTGTACTCCCAAATTAGAAAGTTTACTCTTTCTCCCACATTGGTGGAAGAAGAGAATTTGAAAGTGTTTATAATCAAGAACACTTACTCCACATGGCAAGTGAGGCAAGAAATAATAGATGCCTCGCGCCGTCGATTTGGCAAATGATCGATCGATGAGATCTATCTTTTTGGACAAACTTTATTTGAATTCCGAAGAATGCCAAGGAAAAATGCAGTAAAAAATTTTCTGCAGTTTTGGACCTCCATTTATATATACATGCAGTAACAGTTGCACTGTTTCAAGTGAACTGATGCATTGTTTTAGAACTGATGCTTCAGAAATGATACATTGTTCTGAACTAAGGCTACAGAAGGTTGCAATGGTTCAAAATGATGCTTCAGAAGGATGTAATCCTTCAATAACGTGACACGCTGATTCATGAAATGAGATGACTGTTCAGAAAAAGATGCAATCTTTGATGAACAGACATGAACTTACAGCAAAGGTCTAACCTTTGGAGTGAACCATTGCCTCTTTTCAGAAGAGGCAAGTTGTGGCTATATAAACCTGGTTTCTTCCACAGGTTTAGTACAAAATTTTCAGATTAAAAACTCTCTTCCTGTCTCAAAAATATTCTGCGTGATCACTTAAAACATTCTGTGAGTTCGAAGATATTCCAACCGTTTGAGGTACTGCTACTATTGGTCTGTTAGCCATTTTATCCTAGGAGAAAACATGCTACAACCTCGGGTACAGTGAGGGGGATTATTTTCTTAAGGAAAATCCGTGAATTCGGATGACTTGGCTATTTTCTGTTTCATCTTAATTTCTGTAAAATAAAATACACCTCTTGAAAATGTCATTTTGATCTTGTGTTGAGGGTATTTGATATACTTCATTGTGTTCTTGTTTATACTTGAACTCAAGTTGAAGTTGGTGTTGTAATATACAGATTCTGTGTACCCGAAGTACAAACGAAATAACAATCTTAAGAAAATAATTACTATTACAGAATCCATATTGCTTATTTTTGGAGATTAAAGTTTTAACTTTCTACTCCGCCTGAACAAATAATTACTATTACAGAATCCGTATTGCTTATTTTTGGAGATTAAAGTTTTAACTTTCTACTCCGCCTGAACTTAACTAGTGATTTGAAGTCATAAAAACTTCGTCACAAGTTAAAGATCATTCGGTTGATAATTGGAAGTCATAAAAACTTCATTGTTAACTAGAAACAAAGGAAAAAAAAAATTAATTTTTATAAGTAGTATTCTGAAAATAGTAAGTACTTTTTGTCTTGTGGTGACAGAAAAATGGCAACTGAAAGTCAAATGATGGATGTGACAACGTCTGTGGGGGCAACTAATATTGCCACATCAAGTCGCACAAATGCTCCGCCAACAATGGCACCGGCAGAGAAGCTCAAAAAATTTTCGGGCATTGACTTCAAGCGGTGGCAGCAAAAGATGTTCTTTTACCTCACCACTTTATGTCTGCAACAGTTCACTAGTGAAGACGCTCCTGAGGTACTCGAGGGAACCTCAGTCAAAGACCGCGTCGTTATTGTAGAAGCTTGGAAACATTCGGACTTCCTTTGCAGGAATTATATTCTAAGTGGTCTCCAAGACGACCTCTACAATGTTTATAGTGGAACGAAGACATCAAAGAAACTGTGGGGGGCACTTGAACGAAAATATAAGACGGAGGATGCGGGAATTAAGAAATTCCTTGTTGCATGGTTCCTGGACTTCAAAATGATAGATAACAAATCTGTTGTCTCTCAAGTACAGGAGTTGCAAGTCATCATACATGATCTCCTAGCAGAAGGTATATCTTTGAAAAATACCTTAGTTGAACAAATTAAAAATGTTCTTAATACTCACATAAACTGTTTTGTAGGTTTAATTGTGAATGATGCTTTCCAAGTAGCAGCGATAGTTAAGAAGCTACCACCTTTGTGGAAAGACTTCAAAAACTACTTAAAGCATAAACGGAAGGAGATGACTGTTGAAGATCTTATTGTCCGATATTGAAGAGGATAATAAAGCTGCCGAAAGAAGGCCAAAGGGGAATTCTATAATTAATGGAGCACATATTGTAGAAGATTACCAAAACAATTCTAAGAAAAGGAAGAAAGCTGAACAAAGAAGCAATCAACCCAAGAAAAAGTTCAAGGGAAAATGCTTCAACTATGGCAAGATTGGCCATAAGTCCACAGATTGTCGTGCCCCAAAGAAAGGCAAGAAGAAGAATCAAGCAAATATGATTGAATCCAACAAAGAATGCGATGATTTGTGTGCTATGTTCTCAAAATACAACTTGATAGGGAATCCTCGCGAATGATGGATGGATTCTGGTGCCACCCGCCATGTATGTGCCAACAAGGAGTTGTTTTCGTCATTTGCTCCAGCTCAAGCAGAAGAAATGATCTACATGGCTAACTCCGCTACTGCTAAGGTGGAGGGAACAGGAAAAATTTGTTTAAAGATGACTTCCGGCAAGGTCTTGACACTGAACAATGTGTTAGATGTTTCGGAGTTACGTAGGAACTTAATTTCTGTTTCACTCCTAGATAAGAATGGATTCAACTTTGTGACCGTTTCTGAAAAAATTGTAATTAGTAAAGGAGAAATATATGTAGAAAAAGGCTATTTGACCGAAGGCCTTTATAAGATGAATGTAATGACTGTTGAAATAAATAA
>NC_061111.1:250378679-250404558 GCF_002878395.1 Capsicum annuum | reverse complement strand
TCATAACTTTTATTGACAATTGCACTAGATATTGTTATGTCTACTTGCTAAATAGTAAGGATGAAGCAATAGATGCATTTAGGCAATATAAAACTGAAGTTGAAAATCAATTAGACAAAAAGATCAAAATGATAAGAAGTGATAGGGGCGGAGAATATGAATCTTCCTTTGCGCAAATATATGTAGAGAATAGAATAATCCATCAAACTACAACCCCATATTCACCTCAATCTAATGGAATTGCAGAAAGAAAAAATCGAACTTTAAAGAAAATGATAAATGCCTTACTTATAAGTTCTGGTTTACCACAAAACTTATGGGGGGAGGCTATCCTTACGGCCAATCGTATACTCAATAGAGTTCCCCATAGTAAGACACAATCAATTCCTTACGTAAAATGAAAAGGAAGAAAACCCAACTTGAAATATTTCAAAGTGTGGGGGTGTCTAGCGAAGGTTCAAGTTCCTATACCTAAAAGGGTTAAGATAGGACCTAAAACGGTGGACTGTGTGTTCATAAGATATGCTAAAACTAGTAAACCATGTCGATTTTTCGTTCATAAATCCGAACATTCGGATATTAATAAAGATACAGTAATTGAATCAGACAATGCTGAATTCTTTGAAAACATTTACTCGTATAAAATTAGACATGAACAGTGATGCAAGTGAAATGACCGCCTTAGATTTTGATGATATTATTCAAAGTCACTACGTGAAGAATCAAGATTTGGTCCCATGGAGGGCACAGGATCATACTTGTAGGGGCTATTTTGAGCATGCCATCAAACAAACGGGTGTGTGGAAGATTGCTTGAAGCCTTGAAGACTAGAGGACTCATGGGTTTGGACCACATTTGATGGTTCACGATTTTGGCCCCTTTATTAAGGTCAGTTTGGTGACTTAGCCTCAAGGTCATTTTGGTCTTTTAGCCTTGTCTAAATGACACTCTATTTCCACCCACCTCATTAAGGGCATTGGCGTCATTTTATCTTTATTTTGTAATATACTATATATAGTCTATTTTAGGTCATTTCTCTTTAGTTAATGAATAATGACCATTTGAAAGACTTATTCTCTCTTTGGAGAGTGCAACACCTTAGTATAGTTCTTAGTTAGGGCTTGGAAAAGTCATCCTTAGTATAGGGCTTGGAAAAGTCAATATTGTTCTTTGCTTGGAAACGATGGATCTTGAGGTGAGTGATTCCCTTGGCGGTCACCGTAAGAGTGTGGTGTTGTTTTTACATTAATTAGGGGTTTAGTGTTTGAATCACACTTTGTTCCTAAGTCTTGTAACAAATCTATATCTCATTATCTGTCCTTTTATTCTTGTAATCTTGTTATTATTTGTAGTGGACTGTTTTTGTGTCTTGTTGAATCCAAAATTTTTTGTTCTTGTTGTCATCTTGTTCTTCATGATTTGTGGCTGTTTTGGGTGTTAAATACACCTTTGTTTCTTGTATTCTTGTTGTATTTATTGAATCCGAGTGAGGTCTCTATTTGGTCCATGATTTGTTGTGATTTGTGGACTGTTTTGGAGGTGTATTGGACTGTTTTATGGCTATTTCGTGTTCCTCTTGTTTGTATTGTATCATTTGGTATAAAAGCCAACTTTGATTTTGTTCTAACAAGATCAATTTTGGGCTTGAGACTTGAAGAACACACACACAAAAAAAAACTGTAAACTGAAATTTCCAGAAAATAGCAATCTGTCCACTTTGTGTTTTTGGCCAAAAATTGTGTTCTTGTTGTGTTTTGGCCGAGATTTTTACTTGCCTTAAAGTGTTTCTAGCGTTAGTATTGTTCTTCACCAACACTTTGAGTCTATATCTTGATTTGAGCCTTTGTTGTTGATGTTGTTATTGTGAACTTGGACTTGGCCGATTGTTGTTGGTATTATTGTTGTGGATTCAAGACTTGAAGGTGTGATGTGTTGTTGGTTCAAGTTTGAACGTGTATTTTGGGGATTGTTTTGTGGATTTTAAGCTTGAAAAGGTGTTGTGTTGTTTGGGAGGTCCAACTTGAACCGTAGAACTTCAAAACTCAAAGTTTGTATTCTTGGTGTTCTTAGTGTTCTTCACCATCTCTATATTTTGTTGAAGAAAAAGTGGTTGTTGATTCTATAAGTTGAAGTAAGAGAGTGTGAATTGATGTTAGTCTTACAAGACATAAATCCAAGATTTAAGGTGTAAGACTTGTGGCTCAAAGACTTTTCCTTCACACTCAAAGACTTACAACCACTTCCAACAGCCTTCTATGTTTTGAGGATCTTGTTTTAAGGAAAGTGTACAACAAAGTCAAGTCTTCTCTTTTTGGAATTGAAAGGGGATTACAAGACTTATATTTTCCTCCTAAAACCAAATCCACCATTCCCAACTTACAAATTGATCAAGAATTCCAATTTTGGAAATAAATTTGTTACGACCACAACCAATACGTGGCTGCCACATCACGTTTTACTGTTCTCAAATTTTGGCTCAAATTTTAGATTCTTTGTTTCATTTTATTGTCTCCTAGTTTCATGTCTTGATTCTAGAATTAATTAACAACTAGTAATCACCTACTTAGTTGTAGATTAATTGTTGAATCCATTTCTTTCGTGTCTTCATTGTTTGTGTACTTTTCTCATTTCTAACTCGTCGTAACTTCTTTGTTTCAAGTTCGTAAGTAAATTTTATTTTGTGTCTTGAGTCGATCAAACAAGAATCTATTCCAGTCTCCAAGTAGAATTGACATCTTATTGACTACCGGAGTATAAGCAACTGTCAATAATCGCCGTGTCAATTGTGAGAATCACAAAGGTTAGTATATATGAGTGTTGGTAAGGAAGCTTTACTACTAATATTATTTGTTCATTGTGTAGGTACAAAGGTGATATTAGGGGAACATGTCTTCGATAACCGGGGATTATTGTGACTACGACATGGGAGACTATGATTGTAGTGAAAGGTTTTATGGCTACAAAGTTGAGGGAGATTGTGGGAGCTATGAAAATAGCCATGATCAAAACTTGGGCAGATTTGAGGGTCTCGGGTTTAGGGGAGAAAATGAGGGGAGAGTGATGTGCCTAGTGCTTATGGTAAATTTGGAGATGATGTAGGACCTCGTGATGGTTCTTATGATGAAGTTGGGGCATGTGAGGAGTCTTATATTTCCCATTCTGAACCTACATTTGGTGTTAGGTATAACCCTTTTATTCGCAAAACTTATGAGAGCTATGATGAGAGTACGCTTGCGGAGTGTGAAAGATCATATTCTTCACCTTGTAGTACTTTTTATCAAGGTCGACATGGTGTGAAGCATCTCCAAAACCGACGGGTACTCGTGTGCCTTACAATGTTGATCCAAGGAGGAGTGTACACTCCGAAAAGGTGACTATTTATGGGATACCGAGCTGCCTTATGGTATTGAATGATAGGTACTATAGAAACTACATTCTTCCATCCATAGTTGACTACTTGGGTTTATTTCGAGAGCCTTTACTTGTTCCATACTACTTGGACGAGTTCAAGGTTATCGAGAGGGTAATAGTTGTCTTCTCCCAATTTGATTACCATGAGGAGGTGTGGTGAGATGTTTTTTCCTTAACCTACGATCATATGAGCTTGGGTGCCGATTGGTTTGCACGACATCAAGTTCCTAACGTGCAAAATTGGCCTAATATTGTAAGAGACCAATGGGGAAATCGCCTCATAACGTACTTGCTACCCAAACCGCAAAGAGAAATGCTTACCTACTCCAATCCGATTTATGATGAGAGACAAAAGATTGAGAGGAGTAAGGGAGTGCAAGGTGGTAATCAGAGAGTGGAAAAAGGAGAGGATATGTGGAGCAAAGTGAGGGGATTTCCACCAAACCGTGCTAACATTGGTTGTCCTTCCATTTCTAAGGACATTTGTGTAGGTACCACCATAGCAAGCGAAGGCAAACAATGCCAAAAGGAAGTTTCTACCCAAGCTTGTGGAGGACCTTCACCTCACGGCAAGAAAGAGTCTACTCAAGATCTTAAAGGTAAAATAGCTAACTCTTACACTTTAGTGCATGTGAATGACAATTGTGTGGCTAGTACGCCATTGAGTGTGAGTAGTATCTTACTTATTTACGAGTCTAATGATTCCTTGTCTCTTGTTGATGATGTACATATTGTGAGTTTGGATACACTAGTTGATCCTATTGATGACAAAATTGACTCTTCTTGTAAGATCAATTTATGTCCACCTAGTGTTGAAGCTTATATGTTAAACGGAAGTACATCATCTTGTGTAATTGGTGTTGATCAACTTGTTTGTGAAAATTGTCCCCACTTGAGTATGCGTGTGATGTGCTTAATAGGACTCAAGTGAGTGAAGTATTTGAAAATGTTGGTCAACAAAGTGGGAGTAAACCCGAGATCTCTTCTTGGGGTAATCTTGTGTTTGGAACATCCTTGAAACTTGATATTGATCATTTAGAGTGTGAGGAACTTGCTTATTCCAAATCTTTCTGTGGGGTAGATCACACTCTCTTTAGGTGTAATGTCTTGTTTGAAAATGATTTAAACACTTCTAATAAAGCTAGTGGTAAAAATGATGGTATAGCTTGCCTTGGAAGCTATAGCCTATATGCTAACCCACTTTGGTGTGACAACATTCCTCCTAAAGATGAAAATCTCTTCTTGGAAGATGAGAGTACTCTTAGGGGTAAGGAATGTGTAGTTGCGGAAGCTACTTCTTCTTTTACTTTGTGTGACTTTATTGTTGAGAGTACACATGGTTATTATTGGGAAACTAGTAGGGAGTACACACATGAGGGCACCTTGGTAGAAGTCAATTTGAGTGATACCTTTCTCTACTCTCTATTTGCTTTGGATGATATGTATTCTATTATAGAGAGTATGTCGTTTAGTTTGGGAGTAGACCACGGAAAAGGGGAGTGTTGTCTAGACCCGTGTTTATGGCCACTTTTCCTATTTGACCCCGATGCCAAATGTAGAAATGGTGATGTTGGTGCACCCAACTTGTTGCTTGGTCTACATGACAAGCAAAGTATCACTCTTGGTGTATCCCATAACCAAATTCTTTGTACATCTTTCATTGAGTTTTTAATACTCACTTCAAAGGATTCTTGGTTATACTTCAAGTATGTACCCCCTTGGCGTGATGATGTTTATTATTGTGCTAACCCTAACCCTCATGCCATGAGGATGTTGTGCTTGTTTGTCCTTTCTCTTATTTTACAAGGTACGGATTCGAGGTTGAATCCTTTTCAAGAAGGGAAGGATGATACAAGTGAAATGACCGTCTTAGCTTTCGATGATATTATTCAAAGTCACTATGTGAAGAATCAAGCTTTGGTCCCATGGAGGGCACATGATCATACTTGTAGGGGCTATTTTGAGCATGCCATCAAACAAACCCGTGTGTGGAAGATTGCTTGGAGCCTTGAAGACTAGAGGACTCACGGGTTTGGACCACATTTGATGGTTCACGATTTTGGCCCCTTTATTAAGGTCATTTTGGTCACTTAGCCTCAAGATCATTTTGGTCTTTTATCCTTGTCTAAATGACACTCCATTGCCACCCACCCCATTAAGGGCATTGGAGTCATTTTATCTTTATTTTGTAATATACTATATATAGTCTATTTTAGGTCATTTCTCTTTAGTTAATGAATGATGAACATTTGAAAGACTTATCTCTCTTTGGAGAGTGCAACACCTTAGTATAGTTCTTAGTTAGGGCTTGAAAAAGTCATCCTTAGTATAGGGCTTGGAAAACCCAATATTATTCTTTGCTTGGAAACGGTGGATCTTGAGGTGAGTGATTCCCTTGGCGGTCACTGTAAGAGTGTGGTGTTATTGTTACATTAATTAGGGGTTTAGTGTTTGAATCACACTTTGTTCCTAAGTCTTGTAACAAATCTATATCTCACTATCTATCCTTTTATTCTTGTAGTCTTGTTATTGTTTGTAGTGGACTGTTTTTGTGTCTTGTTGAGTCCAAAAATTTATGTTGTTGTTGTCATCTTGTTCTTCACGATTTGTGGCTGTTTTGGGTGTTAAATACACCTTTGTTTCTTGTATTCTTGTTGTATTTGTTGATCGAATGAGGTTTCCATTTGGTCCACGATTTGTTGTGATTTGTGGACTATTTTGGAGGGTGTATTGGACTGTTTTGTTGCTGTTTAGTGTTCCTCTTGTTTGTCTTGTATCAAATAGTCTAGTGGAGGATCTAAACGACCTCGAGATGAACCAAGTGAGAATGTACATAATGAAGAAAATCCAAGACGTAGTACACGTCAAAGAACGTCAACTTCGTTTGGATCGAATTTTGTAACATTTCTCTTAAAAAATAAGCCTCAAAGATTTAAAGAAGCGATGTCGTCGTCAGACTCATCCTTTTGGAAAGAGGCAGTCAACAGTGAGATAGATTCAATCTTAAGAAACCATACATGGAAATTGGTTGACCTTCCTCCCAAAAATAAATCGTTAGATTCTAAATGGATCTTCAAAATAAAAATGAAGGCGGATGGTACTATTGACAAATACAAGGCAAGACTTGTAGTAAAAGGCTTCAAACAGAAGGAAAGCCTTGATTACTTTGATACATACTCGCCAGTAACAAGGATAACCTCGATTCGAATGTTAATTGCATTGGCGGCGGTATATGATCTTCAAATCCATCAAATGGATGTGAAGACCGCATTCCTAAATAGAGATTTGGAGGAAGAAATATACATGGAACAACCTGAGAGTTTTGTGGTTCCAGGAAAAGAAAATAAGGTGTGTAAACTTGTTAATTCACTTTATGGACTAAAACAGGCACCTAAGCAATGACATGCAAAGTTTGACCAAACCATGTTGGCAAATAAATTTAAGATAAATGAATGTGACAAATGTGTATATATTAAAGATAGCCAAATCACCAAGTCATTATTTGTTTATATGTGGATGATATGTTGGTCATCAGCAGAGATATTTGTGACATAAATGCAACTAAACGAATGTTTGAGAGCAAGTTTGATATGAAAGACTTTGGAGCTGCAGATGTGATCTTAGGTATAAGAATCCATCGAACTCCATAAGGGTTAGCATTGTCACGATCTCATTATATCGAAAAAGTACTTGACAAGTTCAAGGATATGGAATTCGGTATTGCCAAGACTCCATTGGATGTGAACTTTGCACTTCGAAAGAATGAAGGTGAAAGTGACTCACAATTGGAGTACGCAAGAGTATTGGGATGTTTAATGTATATAATGAACTGTACACGACCAGACATGGCATGTGCAATTAGTAAATTGAGTTGGTACACGAGTAATCCCAACAAAACTCATTGGATGACAATAAAAAGAGTTTTGGGGTATCTTAAATACACTCAAAACTATGCTTTGCATTATAATAAATATCCTGCGGTACTTGAAGGATATAGTGATGCAAATTGGATCACCGGATCGAACGAAGTAAAATCTACAAGTGGATATGTATTTAATATCAGTGGATGAGCAGTTTCTTGAAAATCATCCAAACAGACTTGTATCGCTCGCTCTACAATGGAATCTGAATTTATCGTATTAGATAAAGGCGGTAAAGAAGCAGAATGGCTCCGGAATTTCTCGAAAGATATTCCGTATTGGCCCAAGCCAGTGGCACCAGTATGTATACACTGTGATAGCCAAGCGGCAATAGGTAGGGCAGGGAGCATGATGTACAATGGTAAATCTCGTCACATACGACAGAGACATAATACCGTTAAGAAACTTCTGTCTAGTGGAATTATTACTACTGACTATGTAAAGTGAAAGGATAATGTGTCGGATCCACTTACAAAAGGCCTATCTAGAAAAGGAGTGGAAAGAACATCCAAGGGAATGAGTTTAAGGACTAGGACGAGTCAGTATTGCGGTAACTCTACTTAGCAGACTGGAGATCCCAAGAGCTAGGTTCAAGGAGATCAACCAAAGTTGTGTCTGATAGGTTCAACATTGTCAATTACCCAACCCATTCTCATGATGTAGACAATGTATAGTAAACTAGGATAAGACTTAAGGTGAAAAGTCTTTTAATGATTATCTAAATTTGGCAAATTTGACCAAATAGTTTAATCTACAGGATTGAACGTTTAGAAATCACCTATGCGAGGGTGAAGTGGAAGCCACTTCAAAGAGAATGTTAGTAAAGGCCTATTCTCTAAGCTCTCATGAAACCGGGATGTGTTCATGGCTGAAAAGAACAAAACCATGAGAACCATAAACGTTAAAAGGCTGGTTGTGTGACATGTATTATCTAGGTGTACATTAAAGCTCGACGGTTCAAAGATATCAAATCTATCGATTAACCGAGTGCATCCGATGAATGTTCACTACGAAAAGTTCAAAAGGAAACCCACTTATCCAGATGCAATCAGTTTTTGCTTGATGATCATATACTTGTCCGTAAAAATTTTATGAAAAATAGCCATTTCTCATTCATGTGGGGAATTGTTGGGTTCATAGTATATGAAAGAAGTGTGAATGGAAAAATAAAGAATAAAATGGTTGAGGGGAAGGAGACACTAAAATAGAAAGTGTACTCCTAAATTAGAAAGTTTACTCTTTCTCCCACATTGGTGGAAGAAGAGAACTTGAAAGTGCTTATAATCAAGAACACTTACCCCACATGGAAAGTGAGGCAAGAAATAATAGATGCCTCGCGCCGTCGTCGTCATCGTCGCTCGCTCGGCTCGGCTTCGGCTTTGGATTTGGATTTGGCAAATGATCGATCGATGAGATCTATCTTTTTGGACAAACTTTATTTGAATTACGAAGAATGCCAAGAAAAAATACAGTAAAAATTTTCTACAGTTTTTGACCTCTATTTATATATACATGCAGGAACAGTTGCACTGTTTCAAGTGAACTGATCATTGTTTTTGAACTAGTGCTTCAGAAATGATACATTGTTCTGAACTGAGGCTACAGAAGGTTGCAATGGTTCAAAAATAATTCTTCAGAAGGATGTTATCCTTCAATGACGTGACACACTGATTCATGAAATGAGATGAATGTTCAGGAAAAGATGCAATCTTTGATGAGCAGACATGAACTTACAGCAAAGGTGTAACCTTTGGAGTGAACCATTGCCTCTTTTCAGAAGAGGCATGTTGTGGCTATATAAACCTGGTTTCTTCCACAGGTTTAGTACGAAATTTTCAGATTAAAAATTCTTTTCCTGTCTCAAAAATATTCTGTGTGATCACTCAAAATGTTTTGTGAGTTCAAAGATATTCCAACCGTTTGAGGTACCGCTACCGTTGGTGTATTAGCTATTTTATCCTAGGAGAAAAAAATCCACAACCTCGGGTACAGTGAGGGGGATTATTTCCTTAAGGAAAATCCATGAATTCAGACGACTTGGCTATTTTCTGTTTCATCTTAATTTTTGTAAAATAAAATACACCTCTTGGAAAGGTCATTTTGATCTTGTGTTGAGGGTATTTGATATACTTCATTGTGTTCTTGTTTATACTTGAACTCAAATTGAAGTTGGTGTTGTAATAAACAGATTCTATGTACCCAAAGTACAAACGAAATAACAGATATATAGTAGTCCTTCGAGATGGGCTCACTGGTTTGGAGGGTGGTAGCCCACTACAACTGTCCAGGATTGAATCCCCCCTCAATGCCTTTGAGCCATGAGTCTGTCGCACAGGGCTTGCCTAGTGCGGTTTACATCCCTGTGTGGTTTACAGGCTATTGCATCGGGGGGTTTACCCAGTACGCACACAGTGCTCACCACAGAGTGCTTACCCGAAGGGTAGAGGCTGTGGCAGAGGGTGTAGCGGCTCCCCGTGTGGTTTACAGGCTATTGCATCAGGGGTTTACCTAATGCTCACCACAGAGTGCTCACCCGAAGGGTAGAGGCTGTGACAGAGGGTGTAGCGGCTGCGAGTTTTTCTGAAATTTTTTTTTAAAAAAAGATATATTAGTAAATATAATAAAGCCTTTCTTATTTTTTAAATTTTTCGATCAAATTATGTCATATAAATTATGACATAAACAGTAAGAGATTAAACTTCAATTTTTTTATTTTATGCTTTAATTGGCTTTGACTTTGACATTTAATTTCAGAAAAGAAAAGTTTAGTCCATTAAAGATTTCTCTAGTTATGTCTAGAAAGCACAAGTAAATAAATATTTTTCCACCGTCTTTATACGAAGCTTAGGACAAAAATTAAATTTATTACAACCCTATATAAAAGCACCAAGTGTATTAAACATTTTTTGCTTAAGACAAACAAGAAAACACCCAAATATTATACTCCAAAAAACTTTGCCTTTTCGCACAAGTTACTCTCCAAACATCTTGCAATTCTTCAAAATTAATTTCACTTTTAATTATTTGATTAGTTTAATTAACTATTATGATGATGACACATGGCGCAATGAGGATGGCTCATTCAATGATGGCACACATTGGTCCATGTTAGTTTTCGACTCTACGTCCGATGATCGGGAGTGTAGCCGGGATTGGAGTTATTACTGATGCATCTGGTATCTTGCATGGAAATTCTATCAAGGACTCTGAAAAGATGATGGTGACATATGTAAGATATTTATCGATTATAAATTCGCATAATGCAAGTAATATGACTTTGAGTGATAAGGAGCAAAATGATCAAAATGATCGTGGTAATAATAATAATAGCAATGATGATGATGACGACGACGACGGCGATGATGTTAGCTATTGGGGGTACACCATGGAGGTGGAATTTTTTTATGGTACGTAAGTTTTATTTTGCAAATATTCAACATTTCTATTGTATATACTATAGTTTTTAGATTTTTATTTTTGTTGTATATTTAGTGAATCGTTGTTTTACCACTAATTATTCATACAAAAAAATATGATCAAAGTGTTATTGATTAGGTTTATAAGTTCTACGCGCTTAAATAGCACAATTACATGTATAATTAATTTTTCAGAGTATCTTTTTATAATTTAATTGATTGATGAATAAACAATTCCCTGTATATGTTTACTCTGAAAACACATCATTCGAGTCAGTGGCGAACACAGGACTTAAGATTCGTGGATGCTCTGGAGGTTCGAATATGTATAATATTGGTGCTTAGAGCTTTAAGGTTTTGCTTGGAAAGTAAAACACTCAGCTATCTTCTTGGTTTACTGGGTGCTTTTCTAAATCTTATATCAAGTTTTATACATTTTTTATGTAATTATACCTAATTCATCTCGAATTTAACAGGTGCTGCAGCACCAAAAAATTGAGCATAGGTCTGCCTCTGATTTCGAGCTTCTCCAAAGGGACTTCCCTTGGTAAACCTTTCAGTGAAACTCCTCTGGGCTCTCGACCTTACTTTTGTCTATCCATATCACAACTGGTCTTACGAGAAGTCTCCTGTCATTTTCAATAATCCTTACCCAGTACAATATATACATATATGTGAACCTTTTATCTATGTGTATATTTGATTTTGAAGCTATGTAACTATGTAAAAAATTGACATTCTTAGTATATATATTGATTATTTTATTTTGATGGATTTTGAAATAGCCATGGGAGACGTACAGGGCAGATTTGTCAATAGATATGAAGAAACACCATGAGTCAATGACATTGTTGGATAAAATGGCTTATTGGATCGTCAAGGTCCTTAGGGTACCCACCGACTTATTCTTTCAGGCAAATTTGACCTTAGTAGCAGGTAAACACGATAATATGCACATTTATACATCTAACTCGTCTTTATTGTGTCGGTCAAACACTTCAACTTATAAAATGATCATCTAGATACCTCTAAATTCTATGTCTCACGTTAGTTTCGAATGTCCACGAGATACGGAGACGTAGTGAGGACTAGTTGAAGTATTTAATTAGTTTCATTTGAGACCAAGTAGGTGTCTAGATGTGCACTTTCCAAATTAAAGTATTCACTTGCCAACAAACTAAGTCAATAGTGTTTATTTATGTATTATGCCTATCATTTATTACTATAACAACAACATAGTGTAGGGGGTATCATGTTATGGTTCTACGGTTTTAATAGTTATTTTATAAACTTTACATCATGTCAATTTTTTTAATCATTTGATTCATATAACCAAAATTATATTTTTTGAAACCGTACTGTCATCTAGACTTCAAACCTTCGTAAATCGAGATTGACCATATGAATTTTTACTGTATTTGTCGATTTATAACTGTAGTATACTACAGAGGAGATATGATTACCATGCAATGATGTTAGAAATCGTCGCGGCAGTCCCCGGCATGGTAGGAGAAATGTTGTTGCACTGCAAATCTTTAAGGAGATTCGAGAACAGCGATGGATGGATAAAAGCACTATTAGAAGAAGCTGAAAATGAGAGAATGAACCTAATGACATTTATGGAGGTATCAAAACCAAAATGGTATGAACGTGCACTTGTCATAGTACTACAAGGCATATTCTTTAATGCCTATTTTATGACATATCTTTTGTCACCAAAATTGGCACATAGAATTGTTGGATACTTAGAAGAAGAAGCTATACATTCCTACACTGAATTTCTCAAAGAATTGGAGATGGAAACATAGCGAACGTGTCTGCCCCTGCTATTGTTGTCGGTTGCTGCAAGACGTAACTCTTAAATATGTTGTCTTGGTCGTTAGGGCGGATGAGGCACATCATCGCTATGTCAACCACTTTGCATCGGTAAGATAAAAATTTATCTGTATGCACTGACGATTATATAGATTTTTGAAGAATCAACTAAACAATATGGTAATTGACTTGTAACTCGTTCGATTAAAATGAATTAGATCATGACTCATTTATTGACTCGATTCAGAATGTTGGATCTAGAATGATCCATTGAACTATTTTGGGTAAAATGAGTTGAATGGTGTAACCAATGGGTCAAAATGTAATCCAAACTTTTTTTTGGCAAACAACATAAATTCCGACAGTCTGAAGCTTAATTACAGAAAATTTTGATATTTTGCATAATTAATTATTGAAAGTTTCAATTTTGAATATGTCGAGATACATACTTAGCTCCTGATACATCCAACGAAGATACATTTTTTTCTTTATAAAGATACATAATTAACTCCCAATATAATTTTTTTCAATTTTGGGTCCGTCGAGATACATAATTAGCTTCCGATATATCCAACGAAGATACATAATTAGTTGAGATATTTGTAGTTACTTTGTAAGGGTGGGAGTTTGTATAAATATGATAAGTTAAGGTGTATGTTTATGTTATTTTTCTTTTCTTTTTTGTTTGTTTAATTTACATAATTTTTGATATCTATGCTTGATTTTGTCACATTCAATAACTAACTATTTACAATACGTGAAACTAGTTATATGAAAAATAAGACAGGCAACGTAACTTATTATATACAACTTTTTTTTGTTTTAAATCAATTTCCTCTATCTCTTTCTAGAGCATGGAAACATTTTATATATATTCAAAGAGGATACATAATACATTTTACTATACACAACTTGTCAATTTATATTTATATATATTGTAGAAAATTCTTACACTATTATATATGTGGACACGTAATTTTGTCCCTCCCAAAAATCCAATTCATCCATTTTTACCTCGCATTGTCATACACTCTCACCCACATGATTATCCCTCCATAAAATATAAAAATAACAACCCTTAACAAATTTTATCTTGTTTTAATCCTATCCTAACAACCTCTCCAATTAAAAGCGGACACATTACCACCCCACTCCATACCCTACCTCTAACTCACCTACCCTACCCCTACCCACCCATTTCCTTCACGTTTTTTCACTGGTCAACATATATACACCATCACACAATATACAAGGAAAGAAGGATCACAAAAGAAAAAGGAAAAAGGAGGGACCTACAGGAATATACAGAGAACACTATCATCCTCCATTTTGTTTTCAACACCCAAAAACACATACACATAGAAATCATATTCTCCACCAGGAAAATCACACACTCCTCACCGACTCTCACTCTCACAGATAATACACATACACATTCACTTCCATTTCCAAAAAAGGGAGGAATCACTGATCCTCACCAAATACACTCACCACCCTCTCACCATAGTACACACGCACAGTAAAGTTCGAGAAAGAGATGAGGACGGATAGCAAGTAGGAACAACGAAGAGGGAGATATTGAGAGATCCGCGAGAGAGAGATCGGAGAGGAGATCTTGGAATTGAAGGAGAGAGGCAGAAACGGACATTCACTGACTGTTTTTTGGTGATTTCTCACCCGGGAACATCGCCAGTCGCCGTCCAAATCCGACGGTTTTCTATAAAAAATCATTTGAAGTTCCACAGATCCGTCAGAAACAAATAAAGTAGGATTCATTTGAGATCGTTCTTAGCCTAATCGAGGTTTCGGGTTCATCGGATTGGAGATTCGAGTCACAAATTCGTTGTTGAGGTTCAAGTAGAGGTTTTCGGATGCGGTCTCGATTTTTGGTCACATAATTTGGACTAATAAAGCTTCAATTAGGTCCGATTCTACTTTCTCATTCTTTTTGTTTCATTGTTGATGATATCCGGTGCATTGAATTCAATATTGTGTGTTGTTTGATCCTCATTGGTGATGAATGCGTGTTTATTTTGATTCGTAGTTGGTTTTTCTTGATTATGGTTTGGTGAAATGGTATCTCGATTGAGAATTGAAATTGGTTGTTTGGGCGGAATTAAGAAATTGATAAAAAAAGAGTGAATTTGGATTGATTAAGATTCATTGATTTTGGTTTAAGTATGAATATTTTTGAACACGATAGTAGCATGATTAGGCCATTAATTCGATAGGCAAATTCTAGGTTTTGGGGTAGGCAACTTGTAGGATTTTAATCCTCGAATGTGTAAATATTTGTGCTGAGTGATTTTCCCATTTTTATTGTATTAAAATGTACTCATTTGGCTGGGGAATGCCCCGAGAGATTTGTATTGATTCATTCGGGGAATGCCCCGACTATCATGTATGCAAAGTGTAAACATCTAATTTTTTTTACCAAACCTAAGTGTTTTTGCCATTTTAGTGTTCAATTTCGTTTTAGGGTCTAAATTAGATATTTTAAATTTATCTTATTTTTACTAAATTTATTTTAAAAATTTTGAAAAAAACTACAAAAATAGAGTCACATTTTAAATAAGTTTTTATTTTTATTTTTTTAGTTTTATTTGTTTATTTATTTTTAGAAAAAAAAAGAAATTTTTCTAAATTATATTTGTTTCTTCTTTCAACTTTTAATAAAAAATCTAGTGATATTAATATTTCTTAATCATATTTCTAAGGCTAGTGTTTAACTTATTTATATTTTTATTAATTTTAAATAGATTTTTATCATTTTATTTTATTTAAAATATTAGTCAAAAAAAAAAAAAAAAAACCTTATCCTAAAGACCTAAACTACCCAAACCACCCCACAATTTCCACTTCTACTTAACCTCTCCCATTACCTCCACACAAACACACGACCTACACTATACATATAAACATACGGACAAAGAAAGAAATAGATCAAGAAAACAAAAGAAACAAAAAAAGAAACAAAAGAAAGAAAAGAAACAGAAGAAACGGAAAAAGGAGAAAACAAGAAAAGTGAGGGAAAACAAGAAACAAGGAGAAAACAAAAATAGAAGAGAAGAAGAGTTCGGTTTAGAGTCCGGAGTTTCGCTCGAGTTTTCGATAATGATATCTTGGTTTAATATTCAATCTAATTTGTCACACAGGTTCTATTCCAATCCTGTATTATTTGTTATAAATTTTATTTTGAATCAAAGTATGAATGAAGTATTTAAATAATCTCGTGAATTATTTAATATACAAAGATGATTATTTATGTGAAGTCCATTCTTCATCTCTTACATGCATATAATATGGTAGTATATATGTGCTTATATGTTAGAATTGTTTAGTCTATATTATTCTCATGCATTGATTCACTCGTGTTTGGAGTTATGGAAATCATATAATTTTTGAGGTTATCATCATTCTTGCTTTCCTTAAACTTAGTTTACTTATTTATTTATTATGGTTCAAAGTTATCCATGTTGATGATTATGGGAAGTATGGTTCACTATATTTATTTTCTTTGATTAATTATTATATTTGGGTGTCATTTATTAGGGGAGGTATACGTGACAGGTAAGTAATGTTGTTCCCGAAACATATGTGAGGTTTAAATTAAAAAAGAATTTTTTTTTTTTTTTTTAGATTTGGAATTTAACACGATTGTAAAATTTGAATGAGTTTACTTGGTTCTTTAATTGACAGAATATTCTTTCATGTTAATGTTATAAAATATGCATATTATTTGTTGTATGTTCTTTTCTGAATAAATAATTCATAAAATTTTGAAATGTTATCGTGTTATTTTGAGGTGTCGTAATAGTTGTCGAATTAATTCTCCCGTTCTAAAAACATCACCACGCCTAATTTGTTATTAAAGGCCTAATAAATTAACTAACATGAGATGAGCGGGATGAGCTGCGAATTTATTTCAAACTCTAAAAGAGAGGAAAAATAATTTTTAAGGGAGCGAGATGGGTTACGGATTTATCCAAAACTCGTGGTAAGGCCAAAAAGTACTACTATCGGTAAGCCACACATCAATGCAGTTTTAAATAATTTAAAATAAATTCAAAGTAGGATGTAAGTGGCTTTTAGGCTAACAAATATTATATATCCAAGAGACTAATTTAAGCCAGACATAAGTCATTAAAGCGACCGTGCTAGAACCCCGGGACTCGAGGGGTGCCTAACACCTTCCCCTCGATCAACAGAATTCCTTATCCGGATTTCTAGTTCGCAGACCAAAGAAAATAAAGAGTCATTTCCTTCTGAATAGGGATTCAATAAGGTGACTTGGAACACCCAAACTCAATTTCAAGTGGCGACTCCGTAAATAAAATAATCCCTTTCCAGAACGTCACTTTAATTGGAAAAACCCATTTTCTCTAAAAACCAACTCCCTAGCGGGGTCGGATGCGGAAAAAATAGGGGTGCAACTCAAAGGAGGTTCGTGATGAAGACTTGAGGCATCGGGTAAAGTATTGGAGCATAGTTTAGGGTTAGTTTAGAGTAGGATTTACATTTCTGTATTTTAATTTTTCAGAAATGTATAACTCGGACTGGACACTATATTTTGGATTTATTTTACTTTGTGTGTTTGATTAATTATTTTATGTGTTTTTGTGTGGTTTATACATTCGTAGTATCAAATTAGCCGATACGCTCTACCAAATGACCGTGGTTGAACCATGGGATCGAGGGGTGCCTAACACCTTTTCTTTGGTCAACAGAATTCCTTAGTTGGAATCTCTGTTCGCAAACCGGTTTTAAAGTGTCAAATAGTTTTGAAAAGGATTTTCAAAGGTGACTTGACACACCAGATTATGTCAAGTGGCGACTCTGAATAATAATGTAAATAATCCTTTTTCAAAATAAATTTTTAATCTTTTGTCACTTTAATAATAAGAATCCTTTTAAACCTTAAAATAAATGAATCTTTTTGGTTAAAAAATGGGTGTGACAGCTCTGGTGATTCTGCTGGGAATTTTTCAGAATTCGAGCTTATTTTTGGAGTTGTATCGGCTTAATTTGACATAATGGGTGTATAAACATTGCTTGTGTTATCGTTTGTTGTTTATTTTATCATTGTTGAGTGCTACGTGTTTATAGTTTTTCTCTTGTTTATTACCATTTTATATTTGGCATCATGTGCATAACTCGAGTAATTCTCTCTGCAACAAGTCCCAGAGCGCACGTCGTGCGCATGAACTCTAGTTGAGTCACCCTTATTTTAGGAGGGGGAGCCATGGGATATATGGAGTAGGTGGAAAACAAAACAGCCACTATCGACCATATGCTCCCCCGAACAACCTTATTAGTAAACTCCAATGTAGGTCAGCCTTTAAGTCATACTTATGTGCATCATATTGAGACCTAGCGGGGCCCACTTGGTCCTTTGTAGGAGACTCTCCACTAAAGCATCCCTACGTGCTAATTGTTGCATTTTTTAGGGTAGCAGGGTCATTTGACGAACTGACTTGGGGGAAAACATGTGTTAGAATTAAAGAAAGGTGTGTAGGCATGGAAAAAAAAAAGGAAAAAAAAGAGAAAAGGTGAATCAAAAAGAGTTTCGTAGTTTTTAAGTTCTTTATGGCTTTTGTTTTCCATAATTCAAAAAAAGAGATTTTTTTTTTACTTTTTGCACTCATTTTTCAAAAAAAAAAAAAAAATAAAAAAAATTTTCCTTTTGTTTCCTTTAACATTCACGTTCAAAAACTCCAAAAAGATTTTTTCAAGAGTTTTTTATAAAAGAAAAATTCAAAAAAAGGGTGGTAGAAGTTTTGTACATTTCATATAACGAAAATACCAAAAAAAATTTCTTTCATAGCTGTTGGTGTCGTTTTTTATGTGAAGTGTCAAATTGAAAACTCATAAAAAAATTTTTATTATGTTGTTCATTGTGTGTCTTTGGTCGTGTCTCAAGTTAGGGTGCAATATGTTATTTAATCATTAATTGTCCAATCTGGACGAACTACGCACCCCTAATTCTCCTCTTTTGGGTTGTGAGATACGTAGGCAACCTATTGTTGGTTCGGGGATCTTATTTCAAAAATCAAAAAAATATTTTTCTTCACTCTCCATTTAGAGTAGGCGTCATATGCATCAACAATAGAAAACTACAAAAAAAAAATTCCTTTAATAGGTTCGAGTTTCATTTTCGTATGAAAGGCCAAATCAAAAACCCAAAAAGATTTTTCTTTGGTAATCATAGGTTTCATTTTGTATAGGGTGTTAAAGATGAAAATTCAAAAATGATTTTCGTCAATTCTCTTGAAAAATTGTTATTTTCTTTTCGTCTTAAAGTTTTTTAAAAAAAAAGAAAGATAAAAAAAATTTATTTAGCCATTTTGGCAAGACTTCAAGAACTACACACACCTGATTCTCCCTTTTTGGGGGTGAGATACGTAGGCATCCTTCTTGGGTTCGGTGATCTTTAAAAAAAAAAGAGGTTTTGAAAAATTGTTCAACTCTAACGCATTTGCTATCTCTTGTCCAGTTAATTTAGGGTGGTTGGTTTGTGGCATTTTGGTTGGTCCTCCATATTGCTCCAAGTCACAGAGAAAGTCATGGCCAACAAGGATACCGAGTTAGTTGTCACTAATCAGATAGGGAGTTTGGGGAATGAGAATGTAGGAGCTAATGAAGAGATTCAGAAATTAAGGCAGCAAATGATAGAAATGCATCGAGCTTGGGCTAATGGGTTTCCGCCTCCTCCATTTCCTGCTGATAATTTGGAATATCTTTCTAGTTTGCCTCCAGTGTCACATGCATAATTCCCTATTTTGGTTGACACGCCACAACATGCATCAGGACCTACTCCAGGGCAACAGTATCCAAACACTTCCAATATTCATTTCCTCACTCCTTAATACAAAATTACCACATGCTCGGCTCCGCTTACTATTCATGCTTTTGCAGCCCCACTCCCGTCTGAAGCTACTGCTTTTAATGTCAATCCAACAGTTGTGATTCCTCACCTTATAAGAGACCCTGTATTGAATATTTCAAGTGATCAACATTATGCTCCCAAGCTCAAATTTTAGTCGACTGATCCTTATGGCTACACTCATCCGCCTGAATTTGCTCTTAATGTCGAAAAGCCTGTTATGAAAGAAGAACAAGAAAAAATGACCAGAAAATTGAGAAGTTTGGAACTGACTATGAAAAACTTACAAGGACTTGGGGGTACAAATTGGGGCGGGGGTATAAAAGTGTCTCATATAAAGATATGTGCATGTTTCCAGGTGTACATCTTCCTTTTGGTTTTAAAATGCCAAAGTTTGAGAAGTATGATGGACATGGCGATCCTGTAGAACATATGAGATGCTATTGCAACCAGCTGAGGGGCGTTGGAGGGAAGGAAGAATTATTCATGGCATATTTCGGTGAGAGTCTTTTAGGTCTAGCTTCAGAATTGTTTGTTGACCAAGACATCGACAAGTGGAATAACTGGGATGACCTGGCTAATGAATTCGTGCAACAATTTCAATACAATATAGAGTTGATTCCTGAAGAGAAATCCCTGACTAATATGAAGAAAAAGGGTACTAAAACTTTCAGAGAGTGCGATTAGATGGTGTGACCAAGCTGCTAGGGTGAAATCGCCAATGATAGAAAGTAAGATAGTGGTGGCATTTATTCAAGCGCAGGATGAAACATATTATCAATACTTGTTACCTGTATTAGGCAAGCCATTTATTGAGATCCTCAAAATGGGGAAGATGATAGAGGATGGAATTAAGACTGGTCACATTGTGAGTTTTGCAACATTGAAAGTGACTACTCAAGCAATTCAAAAAGGTTAGGGAAGTGTTGGAGGAAAGAATAATGAGGAAGATGCATTTGCCATTGTAGTTGGACAACATGCACGGGCAAGAGGACCACACCATCGTTACCCACGGGCTCAAACCTAAGTTTATGCCCAAGCTCCACAGAATCTTTCCCAAATTTCATTATATTCCATTCCCCCACCTCCATATCAAGTGTATAATTCGCAACTATATGTTCAACCCCCATCTTACCCACACTGGCGCGCACCAACTCTGTCGAGTTATCCTCCAACTCCATATACATACCGAAGCCCTTCTAGGCCTGGTTTTTAATTTAAGCCAAACAATAAAATGAGATAGAAATTGAGGGATAGTTTCACACCAATCGAAGAGTCATATGGCAGTTTATTTCAGAGATTGGTACAATAGGGAATAATCACTTCTCTCTTTGGGTATACTCCTGACCCACATTCAAGAAGTTTTGATCCTAATGTACGATGTGCATATCATTCTGATGTTCAGGGTCACAGTATTGAAGATTGTCGTGCTTTGAAAAGAGAAATTAAAAAGATGATTCAAGATAAATCAGTTATGGTGCAGAACATTGACAGTGAGGAAAGTTCTAATCATGCTGATATGCAAATCAGTGGCTAAGATGTCAGGCTGAGCAATTGAGAAGTCACCCCTCTCCCGACTAGGAAGAGGCCTGGTAGCTTGTTTTGTTTTATTTTATATTGTCCAAATTATTTCAGGGTTGTAGTTCGGGATCTATCTTGTTTTTTTCTTTTTTTCGTTTATGCTCAAACCGTTCTATATTTTGTTTCAACTAAATAAAGTATCCCATTTTTCTTTGTGTTATAAATATGTGTTGTTTGTTTGTTTCTTTATATAGTACATTTTATGTTGACTCTAGTGATATGATATGCTAGTGAAATTTTCAGCCAGATCTTAAAATCAAGTTTAAGCATGAACATTGAACCAGAGGGTTAAAGTTAGAAAAAGAGAGCATCTGAGGAAATAGATAGAGTGTTGAGATATTTGGTGACAAGGTGAAGCCTTTTCTGAAAATTAAGGCAATTATTTTAGGAATCACAAAAATAACTCGGTCATCAATTGAAAGAATGTCTCAATTAGGTCAAACGGTGGATGCGTGATCCTATATCAAGAGGAACAAAAAGAAATCAGCTCCACAAAAGCATGAATCATTCAATGTGAGGGATGCATAACAAAGGTGGAGTTGTATGCTGGACAAGTATAGAAGAAGAAGTGACACACATGTTCTGCTTAAGTTTGTGTTGTAAAACATGTCATAAGTGAGGTTGATCGTGCACTTTCATATTGCATGCTATGTACTAGTATTTTCAAGGATTGACATGACGAAGACATTTCATTCTGCTATCCATACATTATGTCATCCTTTGTGTACCCTATTTGAGCCTTAGTGTTATTTTCTTTCATACACCTCTTTTGGAATCAAGATAGAGTTAGCAAAGATCAAAAGAATCGAGCAAAAAAAATAGTGTCAGAATAGTTTCAAAAAAAAAAGAGAATAAATGTGTCCAAAAAGAAAGAAAAGAGAAGAATGTCAAGAAAAATAGAGTCAGAAAAAATCACAAAGAGAAAAAGAGTCAATAAAAGAGAAAAACAAAGAAATCAAAATCAAGCAATGATCTACCGGAACTACGTGAGACCTGATTCTCCTCTTTCGGGGGTGATATATGTAGGCTGCCCTACTCTAGGCTCGGTCCAACCAAATAAAAAGTTTAGAGTCACCTAATCAAAAGAAACTGGGGCATGAGTTGATCTTCATTGTTTAAGTCGATATCAAAAGTTGTAAGTCCTACCCCACTTCAAGTGTCGTTTGAGCCCCATACCATTTTTTCTTTCTAACCCTATCCAAAAGCCAAGTTACAACCAAAGAAAGACCTTCAGATCAATATTTGAGGATGTTAAGGCTAAGCATGCAAGAGATATGATGATGCATTTGGGAACTACTTGTCTTCCTCAGCATAAGAAATCAGGAGAGAAATAAAAATGAGAGAGTCTTATTGGTGAAAACCCACACGGGTACCGTAAGATGATGGTAAGTTGAGAGAGATAAAAATGAGAGATTCTTATCGGTGAAAACTCTCACAGGCACCGTAAGACGATTGTGAGTTAAAGGAAATGAAGATAAGAGAGTCTCATTAGTGGAAAACCCTTACAGATATCATAAGGCAATGGTGAGATGAGGAAAAAAAATGAGAGAGGCTTGTTGGTAAAAACCCTTCAAGGTGTCACTAGACGAATGAGGTCTTAAATACAATTGACCTAAGGAAACAACTCAGTTTCATGGCCATTAACTCAACAACAATTAGTAGAAAGTTTGGATGGAAAGATCAGACAGCTTAATCCAAAATGCATGGCATAATCATTAGAGTTGACTGTCATTTTTAGATAAAATTTTTCATTTCTTTGTTTTAGATGGGGACATTCATTGTCTTTTCTTTCTTATTTTATTTTTATTTTGTTTTCTTGAGTCAGTTGTCCAAATAAAAGTCATTGTCATTTTTCTCTTGTCTTTGAGTCAAGTCCATATCAAAACAAGTGTGAAAATATTTCAAAACTGGCTACCAGCCTTTTCAATTACGCAAAGCAAGACAAAAGCCCAACACATGAAAGAGACATGATTGTGAGCCGAAATAAGACATGCAACAATTTTTGTCAACTGACAAGTCTGGCAACTCATGGAAATACCAAGGTTCAAAGGGTTTATTTGAGAAGCACGGCAAAACAGAGATACTGTGTTTGTTTCAGAGTCACTCTTAATAATCTTAGTTTGGGTTAATGATGCAGCAAGTCAGTGACATATGCTAATGGTTGGAAGCAAGGTTAAATGTGATGAGGGCAAGAGCAGTTGTCGCAAAAGTTAAAGCCACAAATCAACCACCATGTTTTTATACTCACAAGTTTTCTTTGTATGAAAAAGGAACACATGTTACATTTAGATCAAGAATTTCAAAGCCTAGACACCAGAGGTCGTAATATTCTCATTTCTACAAAGGCAAGAGGAAATGTTGTTGCACAGTTTTGGTAATCAAAAACCACTATGAAGCTCATAATCCAATATCTCGAGGAGACACACTTCCTTGTTTAGGGCAATTCAAGTAACATTTGTAAGGAGACACACTTCCTTATTTTGGGTAATTCAAGTGACATTTGTAAGGAGATGCACTTCCTTGTTTGAACAATTCAAGCAATATTGGTAAGGAGACACACTTCCTTATTTTGGTAATTCAAGTGACATTTGTGAGGAGACGCACTTTCTTGTTTAGTTAATTCAAGCAACATTTGTAAGGAGACGCACTTCCTTGTTTGGGCAATTCAAGCGACATTGGTAAGGAGACGCACTTCCTTGTTTGGATAATTCAAGCAGTATTGGTAAGGAGACACGCTTCCTTGTTTTGGTAATTCAAGCGGCATTGGTAAGGAGGCACACTTTCTTATTTTAGTAATTCAAGAGGCATTGGTAAGGAGACGCACTTTACTGTTTGGGTATTTCTAGCGACATTCGTAAGGAGATGCACTTTCTTGTTTGTGTAATACAAGCAACATTTGTAAGGAGACACACTTTCCTTATTTAGGTAATTCAAGCGACATTTGTAAGGAGACACATTTTCTTGTTTAGGTAATTCAACCAGCATTTATAAGGAGATGCATTTTGTTGTTCTGGTAATTCAAGCAACATCTGTAAGGAGACGCACTTCCTTATTTGGGTAATTCAAGCTGCATTAGTAAGGAGATGCACTTCCTTGTTTTGATAATTCAAGAAACATTGGAGTCCTTCCGAAGTACAGGGCGAATAAATGGAAATTCAAACAACAAGGTGAAGAAATTGAAAGTCAACAAATTAAAAAATAGCAAGTCAGGAGCCCACCTGGAGAACAGGGTGAAGAAATTGAAAGCCAAGCAATAAGTTGAAGAAATTGCAAATCAGGAGCCCGCCTGAAGAATAGGGTGATGAAACTCAAGTCAAGAGTCCAAAAGAAGCTGCACAGATAGGATTTTTTGTAATTTTATTTTCATTTTGACTTGTAATTTTCATTTTGATGTAATAACAGAGTCGTGGATAGGAACCTCGATGGGACCTCACTCGACTCTCCAACTCGGTATTATCCATCTCCTTCCAATCGTTTGAGATACCTGTGACTTGAATCCCTCATAACTTCGGTAGGTAGGATGTCCTAAATCAAGACTTGGTCTCCCTTCTTCTTTTTGTTTACTTCTTTTGAATAATGGTTGGAGTATAATATGTCTCGTTACGGTCCGCTTCTTTATCTAAAAACACTTTTTGTTTACATGCAAAGAGGGGCATGATGTAGACACGTAATTTTGTCCCTCCCAGAAACCCAATTCATCCATTTTTACCTCGCATTGTCATATACTCTCACCCACATGATTATCCCTCCATAAAATACAAAAATAACAACCCTTAATAAATTTTATCTTGTTTTAATCTTATCCTAACAAACTCTCCAATTAAAAGCGGACACATCACCACCCCACCTCACCCCATACCCTACCTCTACCCCATCTACCCTACCCCTACCCACCCATTTCCTTTACGTTTTTCCACTGGTCAACATATATACACCATCACACAATATACAAGGAAAGAAGGATCACAAAAGAAAAAAGAAAAAGGAGGTACCTACAGGAATATACAAAGAACACTATCATCCTCCATTTTTTTTTTCAACACCCAAAAATGCATACACATAGAAATCATCTTCTCTACCAGGAAAATCACACACTCCTCACCGACTCTCACTCTCACAGATAATACACATACACATTCACTTCTATTTCTAAAAAAGAGAGGAATCATTGATCCTCACCAAATATACTCACCACCCTCTCACCATCGCACACACGTACAGTAGAGTTTGAGAAAAAGATGAGGACAGATAGCAAGTAGGAATAACAAAGAGGGAGAGATCGAGAGATCCACGAGAGAGAGATCGGAGAGGAGATCGTGAAATTGAAGGAGAGAGGTAAAACGGATATTCACTGACTGTTTTTTGGCGATTTCTCATCGGGGAACATCGCCGGTCACCGTCCAAATCCGACAATTTTCTGTGAAAACTCATTTGAAGTTCCACAGATCCGTCAGAAAACAAACAAATTAGGATTCATTTGAGATTGTTATTATCCTAATCGGAGTTTCGGGTTCATCGAATTGGAGATTCGAGTCGCAGATTCGTTGTTGAGGTTCAAGTAGAGGTTTTCGGATGCGGTCTCGATTTTTGGTCACGTAATTTGGCCTAATAAAGCTTCAATTAGGTCCGATTCTACTTTCTCATTCTTTTTGTTTCTTTGTTGATGATACCCGATGCATTGAATTCAATATTGTGTGTTGTTTGATCCTCATTGGTGATGAATGCGTGTTTATTTTGATTTGTGGTTGTTTTTTCTTGATTATGGTTTGGTGAAATGGTATCTCAATTGAGAATTGAAATTGGTTGTTGGGCGGAATTAAGAAATTGATAAAAAAAGAGTGAATTTGGATTGA